>NW_006408929.1:476003-500831 GCF_000296735.1 Chrysochloris asiatica | reverse complement strand
CAGTTCAGAGCATTAACTCACAGCGCTGATAGTCCATGGTATATTCAATACTTTTCACCAACATCATCATTCAAAGGCATCATCAGTTCTTGTTCAATCTTCATTATTCATTGTTCAGCTTTCACATGAATATGAGGTGATTGAAAATACCATGACTTGGGTCAGGCACACCTTAGTCCTCCAAGTGACATCTTTGCTTTTAATACTGAAAGAGACATTTTGGAGCACATTTGTCCAATGCAATGACATCATCTGATTTCCTGACTGATGCTTTCATAGGCGTTGATTTGGAGTCCAAGTAAAATGAAATCCTTGATCACATGAATAGATACATAGATGAACCACTGTGGGAGGGACAGTGGGAGTATACTCACAAATACATAAAGGTTTGACAGAGGATATTTGTACATAGGTATTTAACTATGCTGCAAACATATCCATGAATGTGGTATAGCATTGTTATTGTTGTTAAATGCCTTCCAATCAATTCTGACTCATAGTAACCCTGTATAGGGTTTCTGAGGCTGTATATCTTTGTGGAAGCAGATAGCTTCATTTTTTTCCCCATAGAGTGATTGGTGGGCTTGAACCACTAACCTTGTGGCTTGCAGTCCAGTGCTTACCCTACAGAGTCATTTCGTTCCATGGTGGAGCATTGTTATTGTTAAGTGCTATAGAGTTTGTGTGACTCATACTGACCCTGTATAGGGTTTCTGCTGGTGGGTTTGAACTGCCTATCTTGTAGTTCATAGACCAAACCAGAATACGGGGCGCACAATTATGAAAACTTCTCAGAGATTATCAAACACCTTTATGGAATAAGTTGCTAGGCCAAAATCTCAAGACCATAGTCTCAGGAGACACCATGGTCAGATGGCATAACTTAGTCCACAAAGACAATGTTCTACATTTTACATTAGTGAGTGGTGGTGGTGGTTATGTGCTGTGGAGTTGGTTCCAACTCATAGTGACCCTGTACAGGGTTTCCGAGGCTGTAAATCTTTATAGGAGCAGAAAGCCTCATCTTTCTTCTGTGGAACAGCTGGTAGTTTTGAACTGCTGACCTTGTGGTTCGCAGCCTGATTCGTAACCACTACATTACCAGAGCTCCCTACTTTAGTAAGTAGTGACTGGATATTAAAACCTCATGATTAGCCATCTAAAGTATAACTATTGGTCTCTCCCTGTCTGGAGAACAGCAGAGTGATTAAAAATTGAAGATGCTTGGAAACAATTAGTCCAATGGATTAATGGATCATGTGAATATCAGTCTCCATGACCCTGAGACCAGAAGAATTACATGGTACCCAGCTACCACTAACTGCTCTGAAAAGGATCACATTAGAAGGGCCTAGGTACAGTGGGAAATATGTGGAATAAAGCTCAAAATTATATAAAAAAAGGCTGGGTTAACTGGTCAGTAAAAACAGGAGGAATCACAAGATTATGGCCTTTAATCACCCTTCAGGTATGAAACTCAACTTACTCACATGGCTCAATTTTCAGCTAAGCAGTAGATTGGTACGTAGTGAGGACAACAACACTAGTGAGGTATGCATACCATAGATTAGTTAACCATTTGAGATCAAAAGGGTACCCTTTAAATAAGAACAAAATTTAGAAGGATTGGAAAAGAAAAAAGAAGGGAGACAATAATCACAGGGAAGAAATGGATAGGATAAGTGCTGTTACATTGAGGGATTGTATTCATTGAAATGAAATGAAGTTTATGATTTGTTGAACGTAAAACTGATGATCTGTTCTGTAAACCTTCATTCAAGTCACAAGAAAAATCTAAAACAACAACAACAAAAAAAAGCTAAAAAACCTCCAGATGGTACAGCTAAAAAATACCAACTAACTTAACACTTCACAGGCACCTGAGGAAAGAGAAAATAATGAGTGTCAATTAATCAACTTGACTTCTAGCTGAATTAGGCAAGGGATGCTAGCACATTAGAAAAACTAATGCATATGTAATTATCAAAATTTAACTACCTGTTATTTTGCATATTGTTAATATTAATAACATGACTCTGACTAAAGCAGCATATACTAGAGTTTTTTGTGTTAGCATTCTATTCCTGGTGCTGTTTTATGATCACTGTATGTACTATCCATTTTAATGGAGGTAGTCCCCTGACTTACCATATATAGATATACCTGGCACATATTCCACTTTGGTTCCAGACACTGTAATAAAGTGAACATTACACAACTGGGAGTCACAGATATTTTTTGTTTCCTAGCACATATAAAAGTTATGCTTGCACTATACTGCAGTCTATTAAGTGTGCAATGGCATTATGAAAAAGTTTAAAGTATTATAAAAATGATCAAAATGTCACTCAAAGACATTGACTAAGATTTCCAGCACAATGTTGAATAAGAGTGGTAACAAAGGTCATTCTTGTCTGGTTCCTGTTTGCAGAGGGAATGCTTTCAGGTTCTTTCCATTGAGTGTAATGTAGGATGTTGGTTTTGTTTATATGCTCTTAATTATGCTGAGAAATTTTCCTTCAATTCCTACTTTGTTGAGTGTTTTTATCAGGATTGGATATTGGATTTTGTCAAATGCCTTTTCTACATCAATCAATACGATCAAGTGGTTCTTTTCTTTTTTCTTATTTATGTGGTGGATTACATTGATCATTTTTCTAATGTTGAACCATCCTTGCACCCCTGATATGGATCCCACTTGGTCATGGTATATTGTTTTTTTGATGTGCTGCTGAATTCTGATGGCTAGGATTTTGTTGAGAATTTTTGCATCTATGTTCTTGAGGGATTATTGTTGTTTGTTGTTAGGTGCCATTGAGTCAGTACCAACCCATAGTGACTTTATGCAGTTTTTCTTCATATAATCCAGCTTCTCAGATTATTTGCTCAGCATACAGGTTGAATAAGTATGGTGAAATAATACAACTCTGTCGCACACCTTTCTCTGTGTGCCGTGGGAAAATTGTGTGTATAATGCCGGACCCTTTTGGGGGTGTGCTTTCACCTGCCTGAAGTTGCCTGGGCCAGGCAATGAGGGCACGATCAGAGTGAAGAGGACAGATAAGTGAAAAAAGAGAAGTGAAAGATGAAAAATCAGTCACACCTCTCCCACTGTGGCTTCTAGACTTGGGTCACTGCCTTTGCTTGGCTGTGGCCCCGCCCTCCGACCTCCGTCCAGACCACCCGTATCAATTCAGAAATTGCCGTGTTTTGCTACCACAGGCAAATTTCTCCACAGGTGGGTGCGAGAAACTGGCGCTCCAGAGTCTTATACAAGAACCCAAACTCCGCTGCTGTTTCACAGATGCTCCTTCTCTGTTTTTTCTCTTCCTACAATCTCTCAGCTTCTCAGATTATTTACTCAGCATACAGACGAATAAGTATGGTGAAAGAACAATCCTGGTGCACACCTTTCCTAATTTTAAACCATTCAGTGTTCCTTTGTTGTGGTTGAACAACTGGATCTTAGTTCCTTATGAGCACAATTAAGTGTTCAGGAACACTCATTCTCCCTAACTTTGTCCATAGCTTGTCATGATCCACACATTGAAAGCCTTTGTGTGGTCAACAAAGCACAGGTTTACATCTTTCTAGTATTCTCTTCTTTCAGATAAAAACCATATGACATCAGCAATGAAATTCCTTGTTTCACGTTTTCATCTGAATCTGATGTGACTCTGCCAATTTTCTGTCAATGTACTGCTGTAGCAGTTTTTGAATTATGTTTACAAAAATTGACTTTCATGTAATATTAATAATATTGTCCACTGGTTTTTGCTTTCCATTCATTGATCTCTCTTTGGAATGGGCACAAATATGAATCTCATCCAATCATTTGTCCATATAGTTGTAATCGCAATATCTTGGCATAGATGAGTGAGTTACTCCCTCAATTTGTTGAAAGATTTCAGTTTGTATTCCATCAATTCCTTTAATTTTGTTCTTTGCCAATGACTTCAGTGCACCTTGGACCTCGTCCTTCTGTACCACTGACGCTTGATCATATGTCATCTCTTGGAATGTTTGAACACTGCCCATTTCTTTTTGGTACTGTGATTCTGTGTATTTCATATACTTAGTTTGATCCTTTCTACATCATTAGATTTTTTGCCTATAAAGTATTTCAACATTTCAAGTTAAGGCTTAAATATTTTCTTCAGTTCTTTCAGCTTGAGAAATGCTGAACATATTAATTTTTAATTTTTTTTTAAATTTTCTAACTCCAGGTCTTTGTTCACATTTCATAACAATACTTGAGTTTTTCCTCTAAAGCTGCCCTTTGATATTTTCTGTTCAGCTTTTTTACTTCCTTATATTTCTTCCATTTTCTTTAGCATCTCTACTTTGGAGAACAAGTTTCAGAGTCTCTTCTGACATCCATTTGGTCTTTTCCTTCTTTCTTGTCTTCTTAATGACCTTTTGCTTTTTTCTATATGATGTTCTTGATGTCATCTTACAACACTACTGGTCTTTGGTCGTTAGTGTCTAATGCATCAAATCTGTTCTTGAGGTAATCTCTAAATTCAAGTGGGATATGTTCAAAGTCATAGTTTTGCTCTCATGAATTTGTTTAAAATTTTTTCAGCTTTATCCTGAATTTGTATATGAGCAGTAGATGGCCTGTTTTACAGTCTGCCCCTGACCTTATTTTGGCTGATAATATAGAGCTTTTCTACAGCCTCTCCCCACAGATGTATTCAATTTGATTTCTGTGTATTCCATCTGGTGAGGTTCATGTGTATAGTCATCTTTCATGGTGTTTAAAAAGGTATTTGCAGAAACAAGTCATTGGTTCTGCAAAATTCTATCATGTGTTTTCCAGTATCATTTCTGTCACTAAAGCCATATTTTCCAACTACTGATCCTTCCTCTTTGTTTCCAACCTTTGCATTCCAATCACCAATAATTATAAATCATCTTGGTTGCATGTTTGATTAATATCAGTCTGAAGGCATTGTAGAATTCTTCAATTTCATCATCACTGGCTTTTTAAGGCATAGCAAAAATGTAAACATCATTCAGTTCAATGTATAATTATTATCCCTAGTTGCTGAAAGAACAGAAGCTTAGAAAGGTTAAATTTATTTTCCAAGATTACAAGGATCATGATTGTTGATAGGTTGAAATCAAGTTTATCAGACTCTAGACCTCATTTCTCAGCCAAAACGTGATTCTGCTTTTATTTGTGCTATTTCATAGAACTCTACATTGGCTAACTAAAAACCCCTACATTTCCATTTCCCATGACCATAAATATATTTGTACATACTCAGAATGATACTGCTTGCTTTGGTTGTTCCTTCTTAGTACTGGGATCACTCTTGGACATTGCTGCTGAAAGTGTGGTCTCTGGATCAATAGGAATGGGATCATTTGTTAGAATTGCAGAATCCTAGGCTCTACTAAGAACTCCTGAATATAAACCCACATTTTAACACAGCCTCCATGAAAGTATATAAGCACTGTTAAGGAGTTTAAAAAAACTGTCAAAAAGCTTAAAGCACTCATAACTGTCACCTAGTAAGAAAAATCAGTCTAAAATTCTTTAAATTGAAAACAGGAGATGAAATACAACCCATGAAATATAGATGATTCCTGCATACTTAGATCGGTGTCATGTTTTGATGAGAAGAGCTCTAACGTGTTCGGAAAATTCAGAAAAGTAGCATTCTTTTGGAAGGAGTGAAGTGATTCATGAGAGTTTCCCTTTTGTCCAAACCCTAGAATACTTCATAATTCTTTTCTTCCTCATATTAATCTTCTATTTGCTTTGTCCCCACCTCTTAAATACTAAACTTCATTCTTGAAAGTGATCAAAGTTTTATTTTTCTAGCCTTGTGGAATTTAAAGGATAACATGCTCTAATTTTTTTTTTTTTTTTATCCAGGGAAATGTGCCCAGCTCTGATTCACATCCTATTAATTCTAGGGAAAAGCCTCCAATCATGCTTATAGAGAACTCAAAGGAAGACGTTTTTCAAGTTAGGTAGAACATGAATCAGGCCCTGGGAAATCCCAGGAGCTAGAACAGAAAATTCTGAGAGGACCCAGCTTGGATTTTGGTCTGAGCTAGCAAGT
This sequence comes from Chrysochloris asiatica, assembly GCF_000296735.1. Taxonomy (NCBI): domain Eukaryota; kingdom Metazoa; phylum Chordata; class Mammalia; order Afrosoricida; family Chrysochloridae; genus Chrysochloris; species Chrysochloris asiatica. The sequence goes on along the minus strand of NW_006408929.1, from coordinate 494,754 downwards.
ATCAAGGATAATAAAAATGTCCAGAGTGATGAGAAATATGCTGAGACAATAGATCATTTCTGTGGAATGTGCTAATGTAATCTAATTCCTTGTATCTATTTTGATTCAGCTGTAAATTGCTATACTTCATAGGCACCTGAAGAAAGAGAACGTAGTGGGTGTAAATTAAACAACCCTCCTCCTACCTGGATTTGACAAGAGGGGCTTATGGATCAGAAAAGGTTAAACTCATGTATATATAATTATCATACTTTTAACCACTTGTTTATTTTTGTATATTAATGAAAACAACTATTTTTTTTTTGTTGTTGTTGTTGTTTCAAATGGAATTTAGCAGTATACATTTCAACATTCAAATAGTTGGAAATGTGATTTAGAGAAACTATCCCACCAAATTTCCAGTTTCCTTCTCAAGGGTCAACCAATAATATCAATTCCTTATGAATCTTTTTCCCTCCACTAATGAGTATTATATTGTGAAGTAATTACAAATAAAGGTTGTCCTGTAAAGCTAATGAAATGGTGTTTGCTATAGCAGTATAGCCTTCTCCAGTGTGTCTCCAGTTTTCCTTATTTTAATGATTACATCACCAAAAAGCCTTATACATTTTTTGTAGTTTCCCTTTTTATGAAATCTTAATGCCACAAATATATTCTTGATTTCTGTTTATGTACTCTTTGTGCAAAGGTAAGTCAAAAAGTATTGCTATAAAATTGTAGAAAACTTTATCAAGTAAAAATATCAAAATTGTAGCTATTGTTACTTGGCATATCTGTTGTGTTGTTGTTGTTAGGTGCCATTGAGTCACTACCGACTCATAGCGACCCTATGTACAACAGAACAAAACACTGCCCAGTCCTGGGCCAACCTCACAATTCTTGCCACGCTGCCACTTTGCCAATCCATCTCGCTGGGGGTCTTCCTCTTTTTCTTTGATCCTCCACTTTACCAAACATGATATTCTTCTCCAGTGACTGATCTCTCCCTGACAATATGTCCAAAGTATGAGAGACGAAGTTTGGCCACCCTGGGCTCTAAGGAGCACTCTGGCTGCACTTCTTCCAACACAGATCTGTTGGTTCTTTTGGCAGCCCATGGCACTTTCAATATTCTCCTCCAACACTATAACTCAAAAGGATCAATTCTTCTGTGGTCTTTCTTATTCACTGTCCAGCTTTCGCATGCATGTGAGGTTATTGAAAACATCATGGCTTGGGTTAGGTGCACCTTAGTCTTCAAGCTGACATCTTTGCTCTTCAATACTTTTAAAAGGTCTTGTGCAGCAGATTTGCCTAATGAAATAAGTCATTTGACTTATTGACTGCTGCTTTCATGAGTGTTGACAGTTGATCCAAGAAGAATAAAGTCCTTGACAAGAGTGTTTCCATCTCTCTTCAATTTACACCTACTAAAACTTATTGTTTGGGTATACATGAGGGACTCAAATCATGAACCTTTTCAATGTTCTTTGAGTTTGGAGAACAAAAAAGAAGCCTGAGTGGCAGGCTGTAGGGTGGATGGGGTAAAGTTTCCCAGTGGAGTTCTCATAGGCCATCCCTTGCAATCCTTGAAGAATGAGCAGGTACATTTTCACGCACAAAAATTCTGTGGAGCAACTTTCCTGGTCTTTTTCTCAGCAATGCAGCTTTCAGTTTTCTTAAAACATCTTCAGAATAAGCCCCAGTGAATATACTATGTCCTTGGACAAAAAATAGACGCCAAACATTTTGTTCTGGTCTCGCTACTCTGAATTTAACTAGCCCAGCAGCTCCTCTTGGAAGTCACAGTTTGATTGGACACTTTTATTGTGAAGCCATCATAATTAGACTAAGACAAGTGTATTACAGAGAGAACTTTTCGGTAGTCATTCACTGATTACAGAGAAATGTTTGAATACATTTTGTTTGGAATAAATCTGTATGTTCATGACCTGCAATCTTGGTAGCAATACTTTTTAACTTAACCTCATATATTTGTCATTTATATATAAAAAATATTTTTTGTTTTTGCTTTATTTGAGCTACTCCAACCCAAAATAATATTGTCTCCACATTTCATTAGGTCACCTCTCTTTGGACTGGGCACAAATATGGGAATCTCTTCAAATTGCTTGACCCGGTAACAGTCTTCCACATTTCTTGCACCTCCAGTGCTGCATCAGTTTGTTATAAGATTTCAATTTGTATTATGTCAATTCCCAGAGCCTTGTCTTTTGCCAATACCTTCAGTCCACCTTGGACTTCTTCCTTCAGTATCATTGGCTCTTGATCATATGCTACCTCTTGAAAGGGTTGAACATCAACCATTTCTTTTTGGTACAGCGACTTTATATTCTTTTCTTCTTTTGATGCTTTCTGCATCATTCACTATTTTGTCCATGTAATCCTTCAATATTTCAAGTCAAGGCTTGAATATTTTCCCCAGTTCTATCAGGTTGATAAAAGCTGATTGTGTTCTTCCCTTTTGGTTTTCTAATTTCAGGTCTTTTCTAATTTTATTATAATACTTCTAATTTTGTTTTAATACTTTGTCTTCTAAAACTGACCTTTGAAATTTTCTGTTTGCTACTTGCTTCCTCATTTCTTACATTCAATATGGAATCTCTGTGTGTAGTGCTGCGAATCAGCACTGGACTGCAAATCACAAAGTCAGCAGTTCAAACCCACCAGGTGCTCCTTGGAAACTCTATGAGTCAGAACTGACTCATGGGCACTTAACAACAACAATAATGCTGGAGAGCATGTTTCAGAGTCTCTTCTGACATCCATCCATTTTGGTCTTTTCTTTTCTGTCTTTTTAATGACCTTTGGCTTTCCTCCTGTATGATCTTGATGTCTTCTGGTCCTTGTTCATTAGTGCCTAATACATCAAATCTGTTCTTGAGATGATCTCTAAATTCAGGTGGGTTATGCTCAAGGTCATATTTTGACTCTTGTGGACTTGTCTTAATTTTTCTTCAGCCTCTGCCTGAACTAGCACAGTTGGTGGTCTGTTCCACAATCTGTACTGGCCTCATTTTGGCTAATGATATGGAGCTTTTCCACTGCCTCTTCCCACAGATGTGGTCAATTCATTTTTCATGTATTCCATCTGGTGAGGTCCATGTGTAAAATCATCTTTTATGTTGTTTCAGAAAGGTATTTGCAATAAACAAGTCATTGTAAAATTCTATCAAGTTATCTCCAGCATCATTTCTATTCCCAAGGCCATATTTTTCAACCTACTGACTCTTCCTCTGTTTCTAACCTTCAATTTCCAATTGCCAATAATTCGTGTCTTGAGTGGTCAATTTCAGACTGAAAAAAATGACAGAATTCTTCAATTTCATTATTATTGACCTTAGTGTTTGATGCATAAATTTTAATTATAGTAGTTTTAATTGGTCTTCCTTGTTGTTATGATTAGGTGCTGCTGAGTTGTTTCTGTCTCGTAGTAACCATATATAGGGTTTCCAAGGAACAACTGGTGGGTTTGAACCACCAACCTGAGGTTAGCAGTATAGTACTTATCCTATAATGCCACAGTAGGCATATGGATAGTGTCCTATCACAATGTTGTACTTCAAGATAAATCTTGAAACTTTTTTTTTTTTTTTTTTTTGATGATGATGAATGCTATGCCATTCTTTTTGAATTTGTCATTCTCAGTATAGTAAACCATATGGTTGTCAGATTCAAAATTGCCAATACCAATCTATTTCAGTTCACTAATGCTTGGGATATCTATCTTTATGCATTCCATTTCATTTTTGGTAACTTCCAATTTTCCTAGACATTTTTCAACATGCCATGTTCTGACTATTAATGAATTCTTATGGATGTTTTTCCCCATTTTAAGTTGTGTCTCGTTAGCAAATGAAGGTCCCGAGAGCTTTATTCCATTTGCATTATCATGATTAACTATATTTTGTGGAGGTAGCTCTTCCCCATATTTTGTGTGCCTTTCAGCCTGAGATGCCCATCTTCCGGCACTATATCTGACAATATTCTGGTGCTATTCATAATTATTTCATCTTCCAGCACTGTATCTGAAAATGATCTGCTGCTATTTAAATTTTTTTTAGTGTTGTGGTGCTATAAGATAAGCACTCAACTGCAAGTTCAGTTTGAACCACAGGATTGGTGGTTCAAACTCACCAGAATCCCTTGGAAATCCTATACAGGGTTGCTATGAGTCAGAACCAGCTCAATGGCACTTAACAACAACAACAAATATTCAGAAGTAGTTTGATTCTCCTTCTTCCTAGTCTATCTTAGTCTGGAAGCTGCCCTGAAACCTGTGCACCTTGGGTGACCCTGCCTGTATTTAAAATACCTGTGGCATAGCTTCCAGCATCATAGCAACATGCAGGTGATTACATTATGAGAAACAGATGAGTTGCTGTTGTTGTTGTTAGATGCCATAGAGTCAGAACCAACTCACTACGACCCTATGCACAACAGAATGAAACATTTCTCAGTCCTAAGCCAACCTCACAATCATTGCTATGCCTGAGCCCATTGGTGCTATTGTCACTGTGCCAATCCAGCTCATTGGGGGTCTTCCTCTTTTGCTCTTACCCTCCACATTATCAAACATGATATCCTTCTCTAGTGACTTGTGCTTCCTGATGATATGTCTGAAGTATGAAAGATGAAGTTTGGCCATCCTGACTTCCAAGGGGCACTCTGGCTATACTTCTGCAACACAGATATATTTGTTTTTCTGGCAGTCCATGGTATTTTTAATATTCTCCTCCAACACCATAGCTGAAATGCATCAATTTTTCTGTTTTTTTTCTTATTCACTGTCCAACTTTCCCATGCATATGAAGTTACTGAAAATACCTTGGCTTGAGTCAGGGACACTTTAGTCCTCAAACAGATCTTTGCTGCTTCCATGAGTGTTGATGGTTGATCCAAGCAAAAAGAAGTCTTTGACAACTTCAGTCTTTTCTCCATTTATATGGATGTTGTTTATTGGTCCAGTCATGAGGATTTTTGGTTTTCTTTATATTGAGATACAACCCATACTGAAGGTTGTGGTCTTTGATCTTAATCACTAAGTATTTTAAGTCCTCTTCACTCTCAGCAAGCAATGTTGTATCATCTGCCTATTGCAGATTGTTAATGAGTATTCCTCCAATCTGGATGCCACAGTTTTCTTCATATAATCCAGCTCCTTGGATTATTTGCTCAACATACAGATTGAATAAATATGGTGAAAGAATACAACCCTGTCATGCAGGGTGTTTCTAATTTTAAACCATTTGATGTTTCCTTGATCTGTTCGAACAACTGCCTCTTGGTTCAGGTACAGATTCCTCATGAGCACAACTAAGTGTTCCAGAATATTCATACTTCTCAATGTTGTCCATAGCTTGTCATGATCCACACAATTGAAAGTCTTTGTGTAATCAATAAAGTATAGGTAAACATCTGCTTTCAGGTAAGGTCCATTTGAGAGATAGTGGTGTGTTTGTTATAGCATGACTAACAGCCCCCATTTAAATTAGGTATCTGCTAAGTCCTTTTAGCCCTGTCTCACCTGCCCCTTCCACCCCCCCCACCTTACCTTATGGAAAAATAATAAATAAATTTCTTACAGAAAAATCTTGAAGGCCATCCATACAACCAAGATAAGGGTTTGTTGTTGTTGTTGTTATGTGCCACGGAGTTGATTCCGACTCATAGCGACCCTGTACGGGGTTTCTGGGGCTGTAAATCTTTATGGGAGCAGAAAGCCTCCTCTTTCTCCCATGGAACAGCTGGTAGTTTTGAACTGCTGACCTTGCAGTTCACAGCCCGATTTGCAACCACTACACTACAAGAGCTCCTTTATATATAGTTACTATAAACATGAGGGCACCCTCCTAGGTAACTGAATCTATAACCAATGGAACTGGGGTGGCCCTAATCCTTCTTGCATGCCAACAGACCCAGATGCGAAATGCCATCTATCAAAAAGATTAGCTCTAGACTACTTATTGGCTGAGGAAGGAGGAGGGGTATGTGAAAAGTTCAATTTTGCTAACTGCTGCATACAAATAGATGACCAGGATCTGGCAATAGTAATGCAGAAAGTTATAAAAGCCATGCAGAGGAAAAATGAATACAGATGAGTATTAGGTAAAAACTGTTCTAAGCAGGCCTCCCTGTATGTGAATATACAAAGAGATGAATGCTTACTTTTTTTGAAATATAGCTTTTGATTGTAACACTGTCTTATTACAACTCCTAGTACACCAGCAGCTGCCATTAAGGAAAAGTATAACTTGACCTAGCGAACTGTCCAGGTCGTATTCAGATGCTGAGGAAAGAAGTGATTTCTCTACAAGACAATACCCCTCTGCAGATGCCCATAAAAGTGAATATGGAAGGGCACATTGTAGGATATTACTGGGCACATACTTCTTTCTCTATCTTGGTTGGACTTGTTAAATAGGAAAAATTCAAATCCTTCTTATTGAGATATTATTGTTCAGTGTTGTTAGGTCAGTTCTGACTCCTGGTGACCTTGTGTAAGTTTTCCAAGGAGTGACTGGTGGACTTGAACCAGTGACCTTGTTGTCCAAACTGACTTGGTGGTCTGGCGCACTGACCCACAGTGCTACACCAGGATGACTCAACCAAAATATCAATTTTTATAACCACTATTTTGCTACCCATCATCCTAATTGGGCAGATATTTAGGATCTGTTGACAATGCTCCTGAGCAGCAACTAAAAAAGCTGGTCTGAGATAAAGCATGGGACAAAACAACATGCACCCATTGAGAAAAAACAAAACAAAACAAAACACCTGAACAGGACGCTTGCCCCTGTCAAGGCAATTCCTCTAGCTAACACAAATTGAAATCTAAATGAACTTGCCACAATTACAGCTACTATAAAAAATACATTTTCAGAGGTCTGAAAAAGGGAGTTCTTAAACCAAAGAACTTGAACATGGTATGGGCAGTTCAGCAGAAACCAACTGAGGACTCCTCTGAATTCTTTAAATGAATCTACCAGACTTACTGTAAGTACACAGACTTTGATCCTAAGAACTCAGCAAATATCCAAATGGTTAACATGATTTTTATCTCCCAAAGCACCCTGGTTATTAGAAAGAAATGGCAGAAATTCAACAGGGCCATTGACATGAATCCATAGCAGCTGGTGAACATCACCTTTGAGGTATTTAACATCTGAGAGCACGAGAAGTCTCAGGCAATAACTGTCTCCCTAAAAGACCACTAGAGGTAAGCCTGTTGGACTCCAGAGAAGAACCCTAAAAGGAAAGAGAACCTTAAACAAGGACCGATGTACTTATTGCAAAAACCTGGACACTGGAAAAACAAATGCCCAAATTTCAGGGGAGTATTTGGCACAAAAAGCCAATCCAAAAAGCTTGGTTGAATAAACTTCATTGTCTACAGAAACTAACAGTGTCAGGGGTAAGGAGACCCAGCATGATTTGGCATCAATCTCTGCTACCCCTATTGCCCCCACCCCTAGGACCTCAGCTAAAAATAACAATGGGGACAGACTGTTATCATTCCATTCAATAATAGTGACTCAGATCTCAGGGATGCCTGAAGACCAGTTCTTCCTGAAACCTCTGGACTGCTTCATTGGGAATAATAATAATAACTGTCTAGTCTTCTGGTAGCGTAGTGGTTACAAATTGGGCTGCAAACCTCAGGGTCAGCAGTTCGAAACTACCAGCTGTTCCGCGGGAGAAAGATGAGGCTTTCTGCTCCCGTAAAGATTTGGAGCCTTGGAAAACCTGTAAAGGGTTTCTATGAGTTGGAACTGACTCCACGGCACATAACAATAACAACAACAGTCCCCTTACTGGTTCAGGACCTGCTTCCAAAGTTACAAGTACAAACAACTTCCTGAAACCAAAAGTCTGCAGATGAAGGTTCCTCATGAACACGCCTGGCAATTACTGAACCAGTCACGTTGGCCTGAGGAAATCGACAATCAGGTGTAAACCCCTTGTGTGGATTAGTAGAACTCTGGGGAGAGCCAACAAGCATCCCCCTTCAAGGTCTGATTAAACCTGGGAACTGACCCCCACACACAATAGAAAACCCCAATATCCTCTCAGGAAAGAGGTAGAGAAATTCACTCTGGCCAACTTGTCCCGTCCCCATCAAGTCATCTCCCTGCTACAAAAAAAAAGGGAAGCCTATGGCTCACAACAAGACAGATAGGCAATATCAGGTTATTTTACTGGACAATCCAAATATTACCCTGTGAATTCTGGGGCGACTAAACCTGCCATCTTCCTCCCTGATGTGGTAACTGGAGGGCTGAACAATGATTGTATAGAAATCATTGACCAATTATTCTTCAGCCAACCTGACCTGTTTGACAATATCTGGTGGACTAGACATTTTTCATGAACAGAAGTAGTCACATGGAAAAAGGGACTCAGATAGCAGGGTGTGTAACAGTAATCTTACAAGACTGGGTAGAGGCAATAGCCCTCCTGCCGGGAATCTCAGCTTAAAAGGCTGAACTGATTGCATTGATGAAAGCATTAGAAATGTTGCAGGGGTTAAAGGATGAAAAGTAGAGGACAATGGAATTGTTCTGGTTCCAAGAAGTAAAAAGCTAAAAAGTAAATTGCATTTTAATAGAATGTTCTGATCTGCTGAAACTAGCACCTGCTCTTCTTAAATGAGTCCATGAAATGACCCGCTACAGGAAAGAGGCCTGACTTGGTTCATTAGGTCCTGGCTCTAGGACAAGACATTAAAAAAAAAAAAAAAAAAAATCATTCAGAACAATCCCAAGATAGGCTGTTCTGCATCAATATCAAGGAAAATGACCCCCTGAAAATTAATAGGTTAACTTTATGCAGATTCCCCCAAGCAGGGGAATTAAATATTTGCTGGTTTTGTTTTTGTAGACACCTTTTCTGGTTGGGTAGAGGTTTTCCCCACCAGAACTAAGAACTTCAGAAATAGTGAACATTCTCTTGAAGGAGATTACCTCCAAGTTTGGGCTTCCAGAATGTCCAAAGTGACAACAGAGCAGCAAACACCTACAGATAAAATGGAAATTGCATTCAACTTGGAATTTTGAGAAAATGAACCATACTCTAAAGAGAAACAAAAACAAAACTATAAGGAAATTTATCTATATTGGGACTAGACCTGTTTCGAATAGCCCCCAAAAGTGGGCTTAAATTGAGCCCTCATAAAAGTTGTATGCAGTAAAACCTTCCCAGGCAGCTCCCTTCAACCCTCTACCTGACCTCAGCCAAGACTTAAAGGTGCAGTGGTATGTGCAACACCTCCATCACACACTTTCTATTATTTGTAAAAATTGCTCTTCCCAGGTCAGCTTCCTTCCCTAATGGGTAACCTGACCCCTTCCAGCCTGAAGATCATATTCTACTCAGAACAAGGAGAGACAGACTTGAAAACCCGTTTAAAAAAAAACAAATTGGACTGGACCCTGGGAAGTCCTTCTAGGCATCCTGTCAGCTGTCAAATTAGCCAGACTCAAAACTTGGACACAGTGGAACGCTCATAAGACATTTTTCCTTTCAGCGGGATGAAAACATTTGGGTCCATTTAGCTCAGAGTGTAATAAAGATATCTGATTTGTTTTTCCTTTCAGGAAGACATCCAAAAGTCCCGAATAGAATCTATTAAACTACTTGTCCTCTCTCAGCCATGTAAACACCTAGAACAGGAGAACAGTGTAAAATGCTCAATGATTTCAGCTAATGTACAACTAGAGGGGGAAATGTTATAGCATGACTAACAGCCCCCATTTAAACTAGATCTCTGCTAAGTCCTTTCAGCCCTGTCTCACCCTGCCACCCCCCATCTCACCTCATGCAAAAATAATAAATAAATTTCTTACAGAAAAATCTTGAAGGCCAGAATGAACCAAGGACTTCTGAAAAAACAGGATAAAACTTAGTCCATCCATACAAACAAGATAAGGGTTTATTGGTGGGTTTACTCTCACTTACGGGATAAGGGTCTGCTGGAATTTACCACCCCAGCTGACAAGACAAGTCTGTTTGTTTTAACCACTCTGTGTTTTTGTATAAAACCCTGTTCCCCTTCTCACTTCGGGGTCAGAGTGATTTGGGCTTGAGCTGACACTCTGACTGCTGCCAATAAACTTTGCTCTTTAAGTTTTCTGAGTTGAGTTCTTTCTAACTTGTGCTGCCACCAACAGGTAGACACTGTTTCCCCACTGAAAGTTCATGGCAAAAGCTGACTAATATGCTTTTGAGAATATCTTTTAATTTTTCATGAGATAGTTTAAGGTCAATAACTCTCTGAAAATTGAGGAGAAAAGATTGCATGACTTTCCAAGAGTTCTTGGTGTTTGCATTCTGCAGAAGTGATAGGATTGATAAACACTGTCAGCAATTTTGACAGATTATACACTTTCAAACAATGCATTACAACACTGATTCCTTTTTGTGTGTGGGAGAGGGATGTAAGAGATGGAGAAGGAATGGGGGATGGGATGTGTGACCTAGTTTATAATGTGGCCAATTTGCATAATTAGCACCACAGTAGCAAGGTCCGCAGTTCAAAACTACCAGCTGTTCCTCGGGAGAAAGATGATGCTTTCTGCTCCCGTAAAGATTTACAGCCTCAGAAACCCTGTACAGGGTCGCTATGAGTCAGAACCAACTCCATGGCACATAACAACAACAACAACTCCTTGCCCCACGTGTTAACTGAGAAACAATAAGGCCCAGGACCATTCTGTGATTAACATTGGATTGGATAACTTGTTCATGTTGTTGTTGTTAAGTGCCATCGAGTAGGCGGTTCTGACCCATAGTGATCCTGTATAGGATTTCCAAGGAGGATCTGGTGAGTTTGAACTGCTGACCTTGTGGCAGTTGAGTGTTTTATCCCACAGTGCCACACCAGGACTCCAGGATTCTGTATTTGAAAGGATACTGTCTTCTATACCTTCTCATAAATATCTTGAAATTGCAAAAATAACAGCAGCAGCAGCAGCAACAACAACAACAACAAAAAAAAAATGGAAAGAAATTGAGACAGAGACTCAGGAGCTATTTTTCTGTGGAGCAAGCACTGTCCTTAATGGTGCACACCACCACGATGACAGAAAGAATCTAGCAACTTTAAAGATGCAGGGCTGTACACCAGGCTTGTTAGAATAAGGGGACAGGAGGAAATTAATGGTGGAAAGATCATGGAAACATGTAATCTCCATCAGCTTGAGAAATGCTGAGCATGTTATTCTCTTTTGGTTTTCTAACTCCAAATCTTTGAACAATTCATTATAATATTCAACTTTGTCTTTTTGAACTGCCTTTTGAAATGATCTATTCAGCTCTATCCCTCCAAATTTCTTCCATTTGCTTTAGCATCTTTATGCTGGAGAGCAAGTTTCAGAGTCTCTTCTGGCATCTGTTTTTGTCTTTTCCTTTTTTCTTGTCTTCTTAATGACCTTTAGCTTTGTTCTTGTATGATGGTCTTGATGTCATCCCACAACTCTTCTAGTCTTTGGTCTTTAGTGTCTAATGCGTCAAGTCTGTTCTTTAGATGATCTCTAAATTCAGGTGGGATATGTTCAAGGTCATATTTTGGCTCTTGTGGACTTGTTTAATTATCCTCAGCTCAGCCTGAACTTGCATATGAACAATTGATGATCTGTTCCACAATCTGTCCCTGCTTTGTTGTGGTGATGATATGGAGCTTTTCCACCATCTCCTTCCACAGTTATAGTCAGTTTGATTTCTGTATATTTAATCTGCTGAGGTCCATGGGCATAGTTGTCTTTTATATTGTTTAAAAGAGGTATTTGCAATGAACAAGTCACTGGTTTTGCAAAATTCTATCATTCGATCTCCAGCATTGTTTCTATCAATAAGGTCATATTTTCCAACTACTGATTCTACCTCTTTGTTTCCATCCTTTGGGTTCTAATCACCAGTAATGATCAGTACATCTTGATTACATGTTTGATCAATTTCAGACCGAACAAGTTAGTTGTTGTTGTTAGGTGCCATCGAGTTGGTATTGACTCATAGCAACCCTATGCACAGCAGAACGAAACACTGCCTGATCCTGGGCCAACCTCACTACCATTGCCACGCTTGTGTCCATCGATGCTGCCACTTGGCTGATCCATCTCGTTGGGGGGTCTCCCTCTTTTTCTCTGACCCTCCACCTTACCAAACATGATATCATTCTCCAGTCCCTCCTGACAACATGTCCAAAGTATGAGAGATGAAGCCTGGCCATCCTGGCCTCCAAGGAACACTCTGGCTGCACTTCTTCCAACACAAATCTATTGGTTCTTTTGGCAGCCCATGCACTTTCAATATTCTCCTCCAACACCATAACTCAAAGGTATCAATTCTTCTATGGTCTTCCTTATTCACTGTCCAGCTTTCGTATACATATGAGGATATTGGAAATACCATGGCTTGGGTCAGGCGCACCTTAGTCCTCAAGCTGACATCCTAGTTCTTAGTAGAATTCTTCAATTTCATCATCACTTGCTTTAGTGTTTGGTGTGTAAATTTGACATACACTAACTAATCTTTAATGTGGCCTCATAATTAAGTAATATTTATCAGATATGAAGAACAGTATGCAAAGCAGGAAACTATATGTCTTCAAGTTATAGGCAAACCTCTCCCTAGTTTTAGGACTGAATTCTTGTTTTCCTCCACTTCTTCTACTCCATAACACTAAGCCCAACACTGTGAGCATCCTGGATACACTTCTTTATTGCAAGTCCATACTTATATTTTTGGAAATGGATGATTGTTATATAATTACATAATTTCATTACTAATTGAATATTTCCTACCAACCCTGGATCTACAGCCATACCACCCAGAATATGCCCTATCTTGTATGATCTCAGAAGCTAAGCATGGTTGGGTCTGGTTAGACTGCCTGGGAATACTATAGGGTTATAGGAGTCCTGGTGTGGCACTATAGGATAAGCACTGGACTGTTACTCACAAGGTCTACCAGCCATTCCTCAGAAACCCTATTTGGGGTTGCTATGAGTCACAACTTACTCGATGGTACTTAACAACAACAACAGCCCTGGAGTCTAAAATTTTACCAAAAGGGGCTGGAAGTATGTTCATCATCAGTGACCTGACATTGCACAATCTAGCGGCTTATTCATATTCTGTTGTGCAAAGTTCAGCAAGCTGCATGAGGTAGTCAAGCTTGCCATTTCCCGGACTACAGTCTGAGACCCTGTCTTAACTTTGAAGATTTATAGGAACCAGGAAGCAGCTTAGTTAATGACTCTACTACTTCATGCTAAATGGAATCTGTTGCTTTTCTTTACTCCTTGGATCAGACCTCTTATGAATGATATTTATGGGAAACATTCTTTCCTGAATTGCCTCTGTATCGAGTTTTTGTTTAGTGCCATTGAGTTGATTCCGACCTATAAGGACCCTGTATAGGGTTTCCTAAGAGCAGCTGGTGAGCTTGAACCACCGACCTTGCAGTTCAAATGGCTTTGCAGTCCGGTGCATTAACCCAGAGCATCACACTAGGACTCCTCTGTATCTAGTTGTGGTTGTTGTTAAGTGCCATTGAGTTGGTTCCGACCCATAGTGACCATGTACAGGGTTTCCAGGGAGCAGCTGGTGAGCTTGAACTGTCAGCCTTGTGGTCCAAGCCGACTTTGCAGTCCAGCGCATTAACCAACAATGCCAATGCCACACCAGGACTCCTCTGTATATAGTAGGATGGGCTAATTCATGTCCACTTTCCAGACTCTTGCCAGAAAGTGGTAGCAAGGTGTGGAATCACCTTGCAAAAAGCCATTTGGCCTTTGGTAGAGATTTCTAAGAGCCAGATCAACACCTGAAGCTAATGAGTTCAAGAAGAACCACTTTGAGGCCCAATGCTTACAAAGTCTTCCAAGGTATGATGTAAACTGGTAAGACCAATAAAGGCTTTGGAAGACGTTGCCTCAGAAACCTTCTGGGTTGGTGATCATGCACATGTTGTTGAGTGATGTCGAGTTAATTCTGACCCATAGCAACTCTGTATAGGGTTTCCAAGGAGCAGCTGGTGAGCTTGAACCACCAACCTTACAGTTCAAATGGCTTTGCCATCTGGTGCATTAACCCACAGTGCCAAACCAGGGCTCTGATCATGCACACAAGAGGTTATTATTTTTCTGTGTGGGAAATGAATATATAGATATCTAGGGACACCCTATATATCTCTTTGTTTTCATCTTTGTCACAGTTGTTGTTATATTAAAGCTGTTATTACAGATGTGGTTTCCCCTTTGAGCTTTGTGAGTCATTCCAGTAAATTATCAAACCCTAGAAGCAGGCTCATCACTGCTCCTTGGAAACCCTATACAGGGTCGTTATGTGTCAGAATACACTTGACAGCACTTAACAACAACAATAAGAAACAGGCTGGTCTGAAGTGGAAGGAGTAGATGGACTTACAGGCCTGCAGTTGCTATCCTGAGGAATTAGAGGAATATCTTGGGTTTGGGGTTGGCTGATCTGAAGTGGAAGAAGACATGTGTAGTTCTGAGCTTGTGCACCCAAATACAGGTGACTGGGGATGACAGACAGGCTGGGTTGTGTGGAAAGCTGAAGGGTCTGGACTGAACAGGGAAGGCAAGGTGACATTTCCATAGGACACTGCTGACTTGTGAAGTGAGATATTTATCTATTACACAATTTGGCATTAGAAGCTGGTAATCTTAGTTTCCCCAGATTGATTCACATACTAGCCCTTCTACTTAAATCCAAATAAGAGATTCATTCTTCTGGATGAGAATATATACAGGAGAAAGAAAGAGGACCATGTAGGGAGAGAAATGTTGTTGTTAAGTGCCATTGAGTCCATTTCTTTACCCTATATAGGGTTTCCAACAAGCAGCTGGTGAGCTTGAACCACCAAGCTTGCAGTTCATATGAGTTTGCAGTCTGATGCATTAGCCCACAGTGGCACATCAGAATTACTGAAGTTCCTGTGCGGTGCTGTGGGTAAATGCAGTGGACTGCAAAGTCAAGTTGAAACTCAAGGCTGGTGGTTCAAGCTCACCAGTTGCTCCTCAGAAACCCTATACATGTTTTCAATGGGTTGGAACTGACTCAACTCAACTGACTCAACCTGACAATAGCAACAATAGGATTATTAATGGGGTGCCGAAAGCAAAAGTAAATGTAGACTTTCATTAAATTATCAGTTTAACTAACCATTTACCTCATCATCTTTCTTTTCTCTCTCTCTCCCTCCAGGCTCCTTGGATAAAAGTTCTTTTCCTATTCAAGGTTAATCACTAGCTTATAATCCATCCTGCTTTTTTTAGGGGGGTGGGTGGGATTTATACGTAAAAGTTTCAGATTTTAATATATTGAAAAGTATATTTAATTTTATCCAACAACAGATAGTGGACCCATTTTATTACCTGGGAAAAACCCAAACAACCCTCAAAGAATTAGATTTTCTTACAGGGTTGTTATGGGTTGGAACTGACTCAATGGCACTTAACAGCAACGATTATACAACTGTAGGGGGGGGAAATAAATCCTTTTTATGTGATTTCAATTCATCTTCTTTACATTTTTTCTTGCAGCCAGATTATAAGAGCTCATATACAGCAAACAAGACAAGGGAGAAACTTGCTATGCATACAATAAAATATTTGTCAATTTAGTCCTGGAAAACTAATAAATACTACAGCTCATTCCTATAAATGACTGTGTAATTATTAAGATATTTGCCCACTTGAAATTAAAAGAGAAATCATATATTGTGATTATTTTCCTATAATACATTGTACTTTCTGAAACTTTCTTCTGCAGTTTCTGGGTACAAATTTAGATCTCTTCCAATTGGTTGGTCAAGTAGCTATCTTGAAAAGTTTTTAGTATAGATGAGTGAATGCCTCCAGTGTTGAAAGATTTCAATTTGAACTCCATCAATTTCTGGAGCCTTATTTTCTGCAATGCCTTCTTCATATGTATGAAGTATGAATCATGCTATAGTGGTGGTAGTGGTGGTGTGCTTTGAAGTTGGTTCTGAGTCATAGTGACCCTGCATAGGGTTTCTGAGGCTGTAAATCTTTACATGAGTAGAAAACCTCATCTTTCTTCTGCAGAACAGCTGGTAGTTTGGGATTGCTGACCTTAAGAATAGCAGCCTGACTCATAATCACTACACTACCAGAGCTCCTTATAACATGAGTACTTACTGATGTCGATAAAAACAAACAAACAAACAAAAAAAAACAGTCTTCAGTATGGGTTTCACATCAATGTAAAGGAGACAAAAATCCTCACCACTGGACCAATAAACAACATCCATGTAAGTGTAGAAAATATTGACGTTTTCAAAGACTTCATTTTGCTTAGATCAAATATCATCACTCATGGAAGCAGCAGTATTTACTGATTTTAAATTATTCAGTGTCCTTTTGTTCTCTTCAAACAACTGCCTCTTGGTCTAGGTACAGTTTCCTCATTAACACAATGAAGTATTCTAGAATATTCATTCTTTGCAATGTATTCCATAGCTTGTCATTATCCATACAGTTGAAAACCTTTCTGGAGCTTTCTTCAGACTTCTGTATCTTCTGATCTAAGATTTGGTTTTGAAAATGCCTAAAAGGCCAACACAGTGCCCTCTGTGGCCTACTTCTTTCATGATATTTCTCTGCTTCTTATCTCATCACATGAACTCCCTGCTTCAGGAATTCTATTCCATTACTTTTTCCTTTTATCCTTTCCCCACCCACTTCCTTAACTGTACTTCCATGCTATCATCTGGTGGTTCTAAACTGTCTTTTTCCTTCCATTTACTACTCAGGATATAATTTCTCAACAAAAGTAGAAAAAAAATAGTGATAATAAACATTGTACTATATACATTAGCAAACAGTTTTGAACAAAACAGATAAAAATCTCTGCTATAGTGGAACTTATCTTAGATAGTAAACACAATAATAAACTTCAATGGTTTTTCATATTAGATAAAGATAATAATCAAAGAGGGAAAATATATTTGTTCTTGGAAATTTAGAAAATAGAATTGGGAAAGGAATATGAGGTGTTTCAGAAGTCAAAAGTTATGATGGGGTAGGTAGGATAGGCCTCTTTGAGGTGACACTGTTTGAATAAAGATTTGAGGAATTGAGGAGCCAGATAAATGACTACCTTGAGAAATAGCATACTATGCAGAGGAACAGCAAGGGCAAGGGACTTGAGGTGGCAGCAAACCTGGAATGTTCCAGGGAGCAGGAGTAAAGGGAAGAGTGAAAGAGAGGTAAGAATCTGCAATCCTGGAATCCAGATTTCTGGAGTGGTGGAAACCCACCCAGAGCATTATCCTAAAGAATCCTTTTGAACCTTGAGCATTGAAGCAACTGGTCTCCTAAAAGTCACCTTTTAAGTCAATGGTCTAGATAAACTGGCAAAAGAAACATGTTCACTTTAGGCATTGGCCTTTATGAAGAATTGTCTGTTGAGAACCATCCTTCTTGACCACCACTCACCTGCCAGTTGGTCATGTTGTGGTGGCTTGCAAGTTGCTGTGATGCTGAAATCTTTGTCACCAGTGTTTTCAATGCCAGGAGGTGGACAGGTTTCAGTTGCGCTTCCAGATGAAGACAGACTAGGAAGAAGAAGAGGTGGACTACTTCTTAATGTTTAGCACTGAAAATCTTATGAATTAGTGTTGTAACACTGTCACATAGCACTCAAATATTGAATATTGAAGTGTGATTAAGAGCACCAGAATATTGTCAGCTACAGTGGCTAACGGTGAGCCCCTCAGGTTAGAAGGTACTCAAAATACAACTGGGGATGAACTGTCTCCTCAAGGTAGAGCTTACCATGATGATACAAATGGAGTAAAGCTTCAGGACCTTCATTTGCTGATGGGGAGCAACTCAAAATGGGAAGAAAAAGTTGGAAATATCCATTAATAAATGGAACATGGAATGTATAAAGTATAAATCTAGAAAAATTGGAAGTTTTCAAGAATGAAATGGAACTCTGAAAGATATCCTAGGAATTCATGACTTGAAATGGACTGGTATTGGTCATTTTCAATCTGACAATCATGTTGTTTACTATGCCAGCAATGACAAATTGAAGAGGACTGGAGTCACATTCAAAATTAAAAAGCATATTTCAAGACATATTCTGAAGTATAAAGCTGTCTGTGGTAGGAGAATATCCATATGTCTACAAAGAAGATCAGTTAATACCATTATTATTCAAATTCATGCACTAACCACTTAGGCCAGTGATGATGAAACTGTAGACTTCTACCAACTCTTTCAGTCTGATATTGATCAACCATACAATCAAGATGCATTGATAATTACAAGAGATTGGTGTTCAAATGTTGGAAACAAAGAAAAATGATCAGAAGTTGGAAAATATGGCCTTAATGATAGAAATGATGCTGGAGATGGTTGATAGAATTTTGCAAGACCAATGACTTGTTCATCGCAAATATCTTTTTAAACAACATAAAAGACAAGTATACATATGCTGTTGTTGTCAGGTGCCACCGAGTCGGTACTGACTCATAGCGACCTTATGCACAGCAGAACGAAACACTGCCCCATCCTGGACCAAACTCACTACGGTTGCCATGCTTGAGTCCATTAATGCTGCAACTTAGCCAGTCCATCTCATTGGGGTCTTCCTCTTTTTCTCTGACCCTCCACCTTACCAAACATGATATCCTTCTCCAGAGACTGCTCCCTCCTGACAATATGTCCAAAGTATGAGAGATGAATTTTGG
>NW_006408929.1:463555-471028 GCF_000296735.1 Chrysochloris asiatica | reverse complement strand
TTTCTGGATTCCCTTCAAATTCCCCAGCTGTAAACCCTCCAATCCTCCAAACATACCTTTATATTTGTTTCAGAGTTCCAACACTATCTTTTGAGCCCGCTTGGCTCGGTATTCTGTGTTGTTGTTGACCAAGCTCCTCACATGTCTACCCGATCCGCCATCTTGAAGGAGCAAGGCCTGGTAGTGTAGTGGTTAGACCTCGCTGCTTCGAAGATCTCGCTGCTTCGTTTAGCTCTTGGACCTCCTCATTTCTTCCATTTGCTTTAGTATCTCTATGCTAGAGAGCAAGTTTCAATGTCTCTTCTGACATGCATTTTGACCTTTTCCTTTTTTCTTTTCTTCTCAATGATTTTTTGCTTTCTTTATGTATGATATTCTTGAAGTCATCGCACAACTCTTCTGGTCTTTGGTCTTTAGTGTTTAATTTTTCAAATGTGTTCTTCAGATGATTTCTAAGTTCAGATGGTATATATTCAAGGTCATATGTTGACTCTCGTGGACTTGTTTTCTTTTTCTTCAGCTTCAGTTTGAATTTGCCTATGAGGAATTAATGGTCTGTTCCACAGTCTGCCCCTGGACTTGTTTTCACTGATGATATGGAGCTTTTCCATCCTCTCTTTCCACAGTTGTAGTCAATTTGATTTCTATGTATTCCATCTGGTGAGGTCTAAATGGAATACACAGAAGTCAAATTGACTACATCTGTGGAAAGTGACAGTGGAAAGACTCTATATCTCAATCAAAACAAGGTCAGGGGCAGACTATGAAATAGACGATCAATTTCTCTTATGCAAGTTTAAGCTGAAAATGAAAATTAAAAGAAGTCTACAAGAGCCACAATATGACCTCTTACATATTTTACCTAAATTTAGATAGAGATCATCTCAAGAACAGATTTGATGAATTACACATAAATGTCTAAAACCAGAGAAGTTGTGTGATGACATCAAGAACATCATGCAGGAAGAAAGCAAAAGGTCATTAAGAAGACAAGAAAGGAGGAAAAGGATGCCAGAGGATACTCTGAAACTTGGTCTCCAGTGTAGAAATACTAAAGCATATGGAAGCAATGAGGATATAAAATAGCTGAACAGAAATTTTGAAAGGGCAGTGTGAAAAGACAAAGTCAAATATAATAATGAAATGAGCAAAGTGAAGTTGTTAAAGACTTCATTTTGCTTGACTCAATCATCAACACTAATGGAAGCACCTGTCAAGAAATCAAACAATGGATTGTATTAGACAAATCTGCTGCAAAGGACCCCTTTAAAGCATTCAAAAACAAAGATGTCAGTTTGAGGACTAAGGTGTGCCTGACCCAAGACATGATATTTTCAATCACCTTGTGTACATGTGAAAGTTGGGTAATGAGTAAGGAAGACCATAGAGAAACTGATGCATTTGAGTTATGATGTTGGAGAAAAATATAAATGGTACCACGGACTGCCAGAAGAACAAATCAATCTGTGTTGGAAGAAGTGCAACCAGAATTCCCCTTAGAAGCCAAGATGGCCTGACTTCATTTGTCATACTTTGGACATTTTGAGGAGAGGGACCAGTCCCTGGAGAAGGACATCATATTTGACAAAGTGGAGGGTCAGTGAAAAAGAGGGAGACCCCCAATGAGATGAATTGTCACAGTGGCAGCAGCAAAGGGCTCAAGTATAGCAGCAATTGTGAGGATTGGGAGGTGTTTGTTCTGTTATACATAGATAGTTCAGAGCCATCTTGAAGGGACCTAACAACAACAACAACAAGTATACAAATACACACTGGCCCACCTATTATTTTTCTAGCATCTTTGGAGTTTCAGTTTAAAATTCTTGGATTTTCTACATACTTTAGCAAAAGAAAGAGCCTTCATGATGCTGTAGGATAAGCACTGAACTATCAACTGAGAGGTCAGCTGTTTAAACTTACTTGGAACTCCTTGAGAGAAAGACGGGTTTACTTGGTTCTGTAAAGATTTATGGTCTCAAAATTATACATATGGTTACTATGAGTTGGAATGGACTTGTTGGCAGTGGGTTTAGTTTGAGGAAAAGAGGAGAGATGGCTACATCTAATTTTCCCCTAGTTGGTTATTCAATCTTCCTCACACTCTTTATTAAACAATCATAGAGTAAGCACTGAATTACAAACCACAAAGTCAGTGGTTCAAACCCACCAACTGCTTCTTAGAAACCCTACACAGGGTCGTTATGAGTTATAACCAACTCGACAGCACTTAACAACATTTATTCCCACTAATTTGAAATGCTTCCTATGTTAATGTATAAGTATTATTAAGCAAACCTGCTTCTAGACTCTATAAATGAATTGATTTTGCTTATGCCAATATTTTAGTTATTACAGTGAAACCTGTGAGAGCTGGAAGTTGATCAGCCTGCCTTGTTTTTCTAAGTCTCACAAGTTTTCTGCCTTTGATACAGTTTCACCACTTTTTCATGGTTCCTTTTAGTAGAAAATATTTGAGTTTTCCTTTTCTGTCAGGGATCTGCCTTTATGTACGTTCTGGCTTTCATCGGTTTTACTGTACATTGTTGTATTATAATGTGAGGAAGCTTTAAAAGTTCCTGAGAAAAATGGAATTAAAAGATAATACTGTTCCATGAACATTATGAAACTCCTTCATATTCATAGGACTAGTCTGCCCAATGTGGCATCGTAGGATATGCTCTGGACTGCTAACTACAAGTTTGGCAGTTTAATCCCACAATGATTCATTCCTCAGAAACCCTATACAGGGTCACTATGAGTTAGAACTGACTCAATAGTAATTAATAAAAACAAAAACAATGGTCTGCTTTCAAGGTTTCATCTATTTGCATATATTTAATTTTCTAGGTACTCAGTTACTTGTTCTGTGCTATTTAATATGTACACTTCATTACAATTATACATTTAAATTGCTGGAATCTAAGAGTACCATAAAATGTAAGATGACTTCCTATACTCTTAGAATGGGACATAGTTGTATACTGGAATTGACTTCACCTCATAGCAATCCTATAGTAGAATTGTCCCATATTGTTTCCAAGGCTATCAGTCAGAATTTCAAAGGCTATAGTTTTGGTTTTTGGGTTTTGGAATCTTTGCAGCAGTAGGCTGATAAATCTTTCTCCTGCCTAGTAGTAGTGGGCTTGAACCTACGACATTTTAGTTAGCAACTGAGTGGTTAGCAACTGAACTACAAGAATTCCCTTATTAGAGTGGGGTAGACTTCTCTAAGTGTGAAATGAATATCAGAAACCAAAAGAGAAAATAATTCTGACACATACATATGAAATAATTTTATATCAGAAACATACTATGAACAGAATCCAAAGCAGAAAACAAACTGAAATGTAAAAAAAAAAAAAAAAAAAAAAATCAATAGTAATTTAAAGTTTATCCCAGCTATAATCACAAGTTATTCTGACTTGAGGTAGCATCACATGGAATACTTCTGAGTCCATTCCAAGATATTCTGTTGTACTTATCCCTGTCTGTTTAATAGATGCATGAAATCTCTGGCATTAAGTGGTCATCTGTGTTTGGATAATATTGCTGTTGTTAGGTGCCATGGAGTCGATTCTGATTCATACAGACTTGTGCACAACAGAACTGGCTAGTCCTGTGCCATCCTTACAATTATTGTTATGTTTGAGCCCATTGTTGCTGTCACTGTGTAAATCCATTTTGTTTGGGTTCTTCCTCTTTTTCCTTGACCCTCCACTTTACCAAGCATGATGTCCTTCACCAGGGACTGATCCTTCCTGAACAGCAAGTTTGAGAGATGAGATGTCGCTATCCTTGCTTCTAAGGAGCATTCTGGCTGTACTTCTTGCAAGATAGATTTGCTTTTTCTTTTGGCAGTCCATGGTTCTTTTAATATTTTTTTCCAAAACCATAACTCAAATGCATCAATTCTTCAACGGTCTTCCTTATTCACTGTTCAACTTCTATATGCATATGAGGCAGTTGAAAATACTGTGGCTTGGGTCAGGCACACCTTGCCTTTGATCTTCAATATTTTATAGATTTTTTTTTTTTTTTGAGCATATTTGCCTAGTGCAATACATTGTTTGATTTCTTGACAGTTGCTTCCATGAGTAGTGACTGTGGATCCAAGCAAAATGAAATACTTAACAATTTCAACCTTTTCTCCATTTATAATGATGTTATTTACTGGTCAAGATGTAAGGATTTTTGTTTTCTTCACATTAAGCTGCAATCTATACAGAAGGCTGCAGTTTTTGATCTTCATCTGTAAGTATTTAAAGTCCTCTTCATTTCCAGCAAGCAATATTTTGTTCATCTACATATCCCAGGTTGTTCATGAGTCTTCCTCCAATCCTGATGTCACGTTCTCCATAGAATCCACCTTCTTGAATTATTTTCTCAGTATACAAATTGGATAAGTATGGTGAAAAGATATAACCCTGATGCAAACCTTTCTTGATTTTAAACCATTTAGTATTCCCTAGTTCTGCTTGAATAATGCCTCTTGGTCAATGCACAGATTCTCGTGAGCATAATTAAGTGCTCCAGAATACCCATTATTTGTTATGTTATCCATAGTTTGTTATAATTCACACAGTTGAATACCTTTGCATGCTCAATAAAGCACAAGTAAACATCTTTGGTATTCTTTGCTTTCAGCCTAAATCCATCCGACATTTGTAGTCATATCCCTCATTACATATTCTCTTCTGAGTCCAGTTTGAATTTCTGGCAGCTGTCAATGTATGCTACAACTTTTAAAAAATATTTCCTGCAAAATTTTACTTTCATGTAATATTAACGACATTATTCAATGATTTCCACATTCTGTTGGATCACCTTTCTTTGAACTGGGAAGAAATATGAATCTCTTTCAATCAGGTCTTCCAAATTTCTTGACTTAAATGAGTGAATACTTCCAGCATTGCATCAGTTTGTTGAAACATTTCAATTTGTATTCTGTCAATTCTTTTGTTACTTAGGAGTCCTGGTGTGTCCCTGTAGATTAATGCGCTGGACTGCAAAGTTGGCTTGGACTGAAAGGCTGGTGGTTCAAGCTCACCAACTGCTCCTCGGACACCCTGGAACCTTGTTTTTCGCCAATGCTGTCAGTGCAGCTTGGACTTCTTCCTTCAGTACTATTGATTCTTGATTGTATACTGCTTCTTGAAATGGCTGGGCATAGACCAATTCTTTTTGGTATATGACTTCTGTGTATTCCTTCCACCTTCTTTTAATGCTATTGGCATTGTTCAATATTTTGCCCATAGGCTCCTTCAGAATTTCAAGTCAAGGCTCTAATTTTTCTTTAGATCTTTAAGTTTAAGAAATGCTGAGTGTGTTCTTCCCTTTGGCTTTCTAACTCCAGGTCTTTGCACATTACACATAATACTTGCCTTTGTCTTCTTGAACTGCTATTTGTAATTCTCTGTTTAGCTGTTTTACTTCCATGTTTCTTCCAGTCATCACAGCTTCTGTACATTCAATAGCAAGTTTCAGAAACTTTCCTGAAATTAGTTTCCTTCTTTTCTTTCCTCTATTTTTCATGACCTTTTGCTTTCTTCATGTATGATGATCTTGATGTCATCCCACAACTTTTTGGGTTTCTATTATTCGTGTCAAATGCAACAAATATGTTCTTGAGATGGTTTCCAAATTCAGGTACAATAAACTCAAGATCACATATTGGCTCTAGTTGATATATTTTAATTTTCTTGGTCTTCAGCCTAAACGTGAATATGAATAATTGGTGGTCTGTTCCATAGTTGGCTCTTAACCTTGTTTTGACTGATGATATTTGAGCTTGTCTTTTGCCTCTTCCCACAGATATACTCTCACTAATTGAAACTATATATTTCTGTTCACTAATGCCTAGAATATTGACCTTTATGTGCTAAATTTTATTTTTTACATATTGTAATTTTCCTGCAATCATATTTTGTATATTCTATGTTCTGATTGTTCATGGATGTTTGCAGCTATTTCTTCTCATTTTGAGTTATACAACATTGGAAAATAAACTTGTCAAAACTTTGCTTCATCTATGTCATTAAGATCAAATTGACTTTGAGTAAACAGCTTTTCTACAGTCGTATTTTGAATTTGTCTTCTTTATCTGTCCTTCCAACCCCAGGGGCTATCTCCTGGCACTACATAAGGCAACATTAGGCTGCTGTTCATTGTTGTTGTATTGTTGTTAAGGTCTGATGAGTAAGTTTTGACTAATAGTGACCCTGTATAGTTTCCAAGGAGCAACTAGTGAATTTGAACCAGAGACTAATTTTTTCATAATTAGACATCCACATTTTCTTCCTAGCTTGTCTCAGTCTGGAAGTTCTTCTGAAATCAGTCCACCTTTGGTGACCTTGCTGGATTTGAAATACAGGTGGCATAGCTTTCAGAAGCACAAAATCATTAATGGTGAACCCAAATCATGAATATGTACTGGCATGTAAACTAGTCTTTTATCGTTAATGCTAAATTTTGCAATTCTATTTACACTGCTTTAAAAATCATCTAGTTTTACATGGTGCTGCTTAACATTGCTTCCACTTTAAGTATTCTATAAGTAAAGTATTGAATGATTCAGGAAGCATCTAAAGAAGGTGAAACAAATACAGAGTCGCTATACCAAATGAATTGGTCGATACTCAACCATTTCAACAAGTAGCATATGACCAAGAACCAATGGCTTTTAAGGAAGAAGACCAAGTAGTATCAAGAACCAACGGCTTTTAAGGAAGAAGTCCAAGTAATACTGAAGTAATTATCACAAAACAAGGCTCCAGAAATTGATGGAATACAAATTGAAATCTTTCAACAAACTGATGCAGTGCTGGAGGCACTCACATGTCTATGCAAAGAAATTTGGAAGACATCTACCTGGCCAACCAATTGGAAAAGATTCATATTTGTGCCCATTCCAAAGAAATGTTACCCAGTGGAATGGGGAAACCATCCAACAATATTATTAGCACCCTATGCAAGTCAAATTTTGCTGAAATTAAAAGAGGAAATGAATCTTTACAGCAAGGATCATTCCCACTCCCTTGGTACACAGGGTTGGCAGGGATGGGAAACTTAGACATTGGCTACCCACAATGGGGGGACTACAAAGACTTGAAGCGATTGGCTTATAAGTTCTCAAGAGGGAGCATAATTTCTGAGGGTGCAGGGGAAGGTAGAATCTCCACTGAGATATCACTTATGGTGATAAGACTCTTGTGGTTCAAGATGCATTGAAGGCATTGGCAAAGAACAAGGCAACAGGAATTGATAGAAGACAAATTGAAAAATTTCAACAAACTTATGTGGCACTGTAGGCACTCACTCATTTATGCCAAGAAATTTGGACGATAACTACCCGGCCAACTGACTGGAATAAAGCTGTATTTGTGTCCATTCCAAAGAGAGGTCCACAACAAAATGCAGAAATCATCGGACAATATCACTGATATTCTATGCGAGTAAAGTTCTACTAAAGATAAT
>NW_006408929.1:461104-462626 GCF_000296735.1 Chrysochloris asiatica | reverse complement strand
TTTTGGGTAGCCAATGTCCAAGTTGCTAAGAGGCAGTTTTTTGAACAGAACAAGTAAACATGGAATTGTTATAAGTTAGGAAAGGTGTGCTCCAGGGTTTTATTTTTTCAGCATTCTTATTCAATCTGTATGCTGAGCAAATAATCTGAGAAGAAGGAGTATATATAGAAAATCATGGCATTAGGATTGCAGAGAGACTCATTAACCACTTATGATAGGCAGATGATACAGCCTTTCTTGCTGAAAGCAAAGAGGTCTTAAAATACTG
Organism: Chrysochloris asiatica; assembly: GCF_000296735.1. Lineage (NCBI taxonomy): Eukaryota > Metazoa > Chordata > Mammalia > Afrosoricida > Chrysochloridae > Chrysochloris > Chrysochloris asiatica. The sequence goes on along the minus strand of NW_006408929.1, from coordinate 462,358 downwards.
ACAAAATAAAAAATATTGAGATGCAACCCATACAGCCTTCAGTATGGGTTACATCTCAATACAGAGAAAACAAAAATCATCATCACTGGATGAATAAACAACATTCATATAAGTGGAAAAAAGATTGAAGTTGTCAAGGACTTTATTCTTCTTGGATCAACAATCAACACTCATGAAGCTGCAGTCAAGAAGTCAAACAAAGTATTACATTTGGACAAATTTGCTGCACAAGACCTCTTTAAAGTGTTGAAGAGCAAAGATGTCAGTTTGAGAACTAAGGTGCACCTGACCCAAGCCATGGTATTTTCAATAATCTCATATGTATGTGAAAGTTGGACAGTGAATAAGACCATAGAAGAATTGATGCATTTGAGTTATGGTGCTGAAGGAGCATATTAAAAGTACCATGGACTGCCAAAAGAACAAACCAATTTTGTGTTGGAAGAAGTACAATCAGAGTGCTCCTTGGAAGCCAGGATGGCCAAACTTCTTCTCTCATACTTCAGACATATTGTCAGGAAGGACCAGTCACTGGGGAAGGTTATCATGTTTGGTAATGTGGAGGGTCAGAGAAAAAGAGGAAGACCCCCAACGAGATGGATTGGCACAGTGGCGGCAGTGATGAGCTCAGGTGTAGCAATGATTGTGAGGTTGGCCCAGAAGTGGGCTATGTATCATTTTGTTGTGCAGAGGGTTGCTATGAGTCAGCACTGATGTGATGGCATCTTACAACAACAACATGACTTTTAAAAATAGTATTTTAAAACATTTCATCAATTATTGCTTTGCTATGTTTGGAGCAAGAAGATTCTGTGTGTGTGTATGTGAGAAATTACCCCACTGGTCACTTCTCAATTATTTTACCTATTATTTCTTATATAAGGATGTTGTTGTTGTTCAATCTAAGCATAATTGATTGAAACTCTGCCCCTCCCTGTGCCATCCTCACAATTGTTTGTTACATTTGAACCCATTGCTGCTGTGACTGTGTCAATCTATATCATTGGGGGTCTTCTTCTGTTCAGCTGACCCTTCAGTTTACCAAATATAATGTCCTTCTCTATGGACTGGTTCCTTTTGATAATATGTTTGAAGTATGAGAGCTGAAGTCTCGCCATCTTGATTTTAAGGAGCATTGTGGCTATAGTTCTTCTAACACAGATTTGTTTCTTCTAGCAGTCCATGACACTTTCAATATTCTTTGCCAATACTGTAATTCAGATGTATTGATTCTTCTACAGTCTTCCTTATTCA
>NW_006408929.1:447847-459638 GCF_000296735.1 Chrysochloris asiatica | reverse complement strand
GCAGTCCTGCACATTAACCTGCAGCACCATACATGATTAATCTTAGTTTTTAGTACAAGATAAACTTTTCATTTTATTGTAATATTTTTATAATAGTAAAAATCTAGGGAAAGAAGACAATGTTTATAAGGGAACAACAACACACAAAATGCACTTTTGAAGCTATGCAAGAACATTTTGGTGCAAGTCCAGTCATTGAAGTCCAATCCAGGAGGAAGAGAGACAAGTTATAAAGTCTTTACTCTGTGAATGTGTCAAGAATTTACATGGAACTTTAAAAAGTTATGAAGTCTTTTTTTTCTGTGTTTAGTATACACAAATCCAAATGGTAGTTTGGCAGTGATGTGCTCCTTCCAAAGCACACTTAGGGATCAGAGAAATTTAAACACAGATGCTTTTTTGGAGACATTTCCAAACTCAATGAAATGGTCAATCTCTCTTGTGTCTTGATTTCAGGGGACTGAACATAGAGTTTTCCTCTCTTGTTGATGCAGTTTTTCGTCCTCCTGTTGTTTCTTTTGCTGCCCAGTCCTTTTAAATGTGAATGTCAATTGCTTGCTGCCAGCAGTGCTGTATGATGTATTCAACGTCTAATTTTTGCTTCAGGTTTCAAAAGATCTTCAAGGGTTATGCTTATTAGCTTCTGTTTTGTGGCAGGGTTTTTGAAGCTGCTGAATTATTCTACTGCTTTGATCTCATAAAACTGGGGTTTCACAACTGTCTGATGGTTCTCCTTGACTCATTCCCGATTCTTCATTTCTTCCTACTGGTGGAGAAGTCTATGTTTCTTTTCCCTGACCTCTTCAGCCCTGTCCTTTGCATTATCTGAACTCTCAGAACTTTCTGTGTCACTTGGTTTCCCTTCTGGTTCTTCCTCATCTTCTTGTTGCTCTAAAAGTCTTAGTTTCTATTTCTGTTTTGCACTAATTTTTGAAACAAGTGGATTAAAAAGTCTTAATTCTTCACAGTTTTTGTTTATTTGGAAATCAAGGTCCTCAAACATAACAGTGAAAATATTACTATTATTTTTCACATAGATTTCTGCTTCTCCTACTTTTCCTAAATTAAAGTGTAGATCTTTGTTAACTTTTGGCAGTTTCTTTAACAGAAGTCTGTATACACGTTTCTTCTATCTTCTGTCAAATTTTATCTTTCCTATATTCTCCATAATCAGGTGGACTTGCTATCAGTTTCACTATGTGATAAAGCCTTATATCCATGAAAAATTCATGCATGTATATCTGGAGAGAAGGTGATGTGATGAGATATGTGAGCCCAAAATTTTGAAAGTCTTGCCTGTAATCATGAACTGTGTTTTCTGGATGCTCTTCTAATTATTCTGGCAAGTTGTCTTGGAACATCACTTAGGAGCAGGAATGTAGTAAATGCCCATCTTAAGTGTTTCATTGGCAGTAAGAAGTATTCCTGAGTTGGGATAGAGGAAGATCTAATTAGTATCATTAATCTAATGCTTGAAAGGTTCTGGATGTAAATTTAATAAGAACACTCTTCGCTTGAAATAAGCATCCTTAACTCAGGGAAATTGTGTTATATTTGTGGGCAACAAAAGCAACCCATGAATGTTAGAGTCTGGTATGTTCAAATGTGAACCAAGAATGAATGGGAAAGATACAAATGAAACAATATCATCTGTCAGTTTTTTAATATCTCTGTTAATGTGATCTGCCTTTTCAAAGGAAAAGATAGCAAAATGGCAAAGTCCCTTGTTATAAGTAGTTTGTGGCCTGGTGCTCCTGGTGTTGTAAAGAATTGTTCTAAGGAAGTAAATCTTTTCCCTGTGTACTTTTTCCACATCATGATAATTTGAGAGTGTGCAGACAAAATTAAATCTATGCTTCCTGGAATTGGGCAGATCACATGGGTGCTCCTTAGCTAGCAAGGACTTATTGTATCTAAGATCATATAATACAGTCTGTCCTGTGGATGTTTCAACTGCCATGGAATTTCAAAGCTGAGATTGTTGGTAAACTATTTATCTCTGAATCTGCTGTGACACTAGTTGATGCATAGTCTCTTGATGGATCCAGTTTTATTATCCATTCTGCTACACACTGTCTCTTCACAAATGCATTTAGACACTTACATTTGGTATAATTATTGATAGATATGAATTTATTACTGTCATTTTGCTGTGTGTGTTTGGTGCAGCTGGTCTCTTTGTTCCATATACTATTCTGTGTTGTTGTTGATGGTGGTTATGTGCTGTGGAGTTGGTTCTGACTCATAGCGACCCTGTACAAGGTTTCCAAGGCTGTAAATCTTTACAGGAGCAGGAAGCCTCATCTTTCTCCCACGAACAGCTGGTAGTGGGTTCATTTTATTTATGAATTAAAAAAATAATTTCCATTGTTGTTGTTTACTAAATCTTTATGATCTTTTTATTTTGATGAGATTTATAATTTATGATTTTATCTGCTAGTTACTATTTTCTTCCCAAGTTTAAAACAATCATCTTTACTCCCATCCATATACAAATTCTGTAACTATATTATTTTCCCCTTTTTTTGCCTGATAGTTGTTCTTGTTTACATAATTAATATCTGTGGTTCCATATTTTCAGTCTTCTAAGCTCATTTTACTTTGGAATATCTGTGTCTGGGTGGGTTCTGGGTGATATTATGATGTGCATTAATCTTAGATTATTGGTTTCCATTGTCAGTTCTCTGACCAAAGATCTCTCGTTAGTGTTTCTTGTAAGGCAAGTCCAGTTTTCACAAATTCTCTTAATTTCTGTTTACTTGAATATGTCATAATTTTGCTGTTGTATTTGAGGGACAATTTTGATGGGTATACAATTCTTGGATGGCAATTTTTTTCTTTCAGAGTTTTTATATGTCATTCCATTGCCTTCTTGCTGGCTTGATTTATGCTAAGAAATTAGAGGTTAGTCTTATTGGTTCTCCTTTGTAGGTAATTTTTCATTTTTTCCCAAGCTGTTTTCAGAATTCTTCTTTGCATTTGATTTTGTAAAGTTTTATTATGATATGTCTTGATGGTTTTCTTTAGGAATCTATCCTGTTTAGGTTCATTGAAATTATTAAATATGTATCTTGTCTTTTATATTAGGAAATTTTTCTTACAACAAATTTTCTCTGGAATGCCTATCACAAGTAAATTATTCCTATTGATTGTCTCACATCATTATTAGTCTTTATTATTTTTCATCCTTTTTCTAATTTATTTTTAATGTAACAGATTGTTATTTGTTGTCAAGTGCCGTCGAGTCGATTCCGACTCATGACAACCCTGTGTAGGGTTTCCAAGGAGCAGCTGGTGAGCTTGCGCCACTGACCCTGCAGTTCAAATGACTTGCAGTCTGATTCACTAGCCCACAGCGCCACACCAGGACTCCATGTAACAGATTAGTATAGAGATATTTGTCATCAATATCACCAATTCTGCCTTCCAAGTGTTCATTTCCGCTTTTAACATGTTATCCATTTCTGAAATCTTAGTATAAATCTTCTGTATTTCTACTTGCTATTTTTGTTTGGTTTCTAATTTATTATTTTTTATGTCAGTTTTTTCTTGTAGTATTTTCTTGAGTTCTAGAATTTTGTCTGTGTTTTCCTTTATTTTAGTTGTATTTTCCTCAACTTTTACCTCAATCTATTGAAAGTACTTAAATATAATTTTTTCAGTTTCTTATCTGGTAGTTTCTACGCCATGTCTTCCATAGAAAGCTTTTCTGGATCTGTATTTTGTTACTTGTTTGGTACACTCTTGTTTCTTCATATAAACTGAGGTTGTCTGTTGTCTTGGAGATGTTGTGGTGTTGTTGTATTTGCATTTAATTGGTGATTGGTGGTGTGCTTTGCCTACCTTTTTTTGTTGTTGTTTAATTTTATTTTGTTTTGATATATCTACATGAGCAGCGTAAATGTGCCACTCCACTTGAGAATTTGAAGCACTTTTATATGCCTATTACCTGTTTTTCTGCTGCTGAATGTGACAGTGGATGGGGATTGTGTAAATAGTTCTCTGCTTGGTGTCGCTATACAGCATTTCAGGGCAGGTTGTCCTGGTGTTGACCACCATTTATCATTGATTAGGTTGTGTAGTAGTGAATGGTGGCCTTTGCTCAGTGTGTAGGGCTGCATAATGTGTGAGTGTGGCTCAGAAGTGTGGGTATAATTGCTGTCCCCTGTAATATGGAGCAAAGAAAAAAAGAAAGGAAGAAAGAAAGAAAAAAAAAAAATCATTACCCAAAGAGAAAATTATAAATTTTTAAAAAAGAAAAAGAGAGAACAAGCAAACAAATAACTACAAAGTGAAAAAAGGAAATAATAAATAAATAAAAAGGAAACAAAAACAAAACAAGGAAGTGGGGAAAAAAGCATTAACTAGGGAGGTGGGAAATAAAAAAATAAAAAAAAAAAGAAAGACAGGGAATGGAAGAGAAAAAGAAAAAGAAGAAAAGAAAGGAAAAAAGAAAACACGAAAGAGAATAGCAAAAGCAAGGGAAGGGAAAGAGATAAAACAAAAAAAGGAGAAAACTGGCGGCATGACAACTGGGTGGTGTTACTGCTCTCTAAGAAGGCTTTGGGTAGTAAGGCACCTGGCACAGGTTGGCATGCTCTGGTAGCAAGAATTCCACATGGAACAGGGTGTCTGGTTGGGAAGGTATTCCTGCCATCCCAGAGGGTGGTTGGGGGCAAGGCACTTAGTACCAGAATGAATCACTGCTAATCCAGAGGGTGGCTGGGGGCAGGGCTCCCAATTTGGTACTCCATGTTCTACTGGCCTGAGGAGGTGGAGAACATGCACCTCCAACTGTGGGGGGTTGTGTGTACCATACACCTGATCTCAGGAAGAGTGGAGATTTCAATGGTAAGAGTGTCACAGACTGCTGGGTGGGTGGGAGTTGGGGCTGGTCACACATACTTCTAGTCAGTTGGAGGGTTTGGGGACTAAGGGAAAGATTACACTTTTCTGGTTTTGGCTATTGATGTGAGTGCTAGTGTGATCCTGGGAGAGTAGAGTTAGTTATCAGGTTGCTGCATTGACCAGAACACTGCTTGTAAAAATTCAAAATGGCCATGATGTAGAGTTTGGTTGACAAGTCACCATTCTGCTTATCACCATGCTAGCTGTTTTCATTAATTTTCTTCTTCTAGTTAATGTTCAATTCACTTCTTTATCCTTTCCTTTTAAGTTCCGGCTTCCAGGATTGTCAACTGTATCTGTCCTTTTGATGCCTTGTGTTTTTGTAATAAAGGAACTGGATAACTTGTCTACTTAGTGCATCTTGCTAGAAGTATGTAAATTTTACTTTCAAAAGATAACTTAGAAAATGTTTCGCTGTTGTTAGTTGCCATGGAGTTGATTTCTACTCATGATGACCCTATGTGTGCAGAGTAGAACTGCTTCATAGGGTTTGAAAGACTGTTGCTTTTCAGAAGAAAATCATCATGCCTGTCTTCTGAGATGTCACTGGGTGAATTCAAACTACTAATCTTTCAGCTAGTAGTTGAGTGTTTAGTGGTTGGCACCACCCTAAGATATGGTTGTAGATAATTACAAACAAAGCAGTTATGAATCTCTAATTTTAATTATTATAATTTCTCACTGATTCCTTCAAGTTGATTTTTATTTAAAATGTACCTTTTCATTATTAAAGCAGTTGACATATCATTTTATGTTTTGGATATATACCAACTATTTATTGGAAGATTCCCATCCCAAAATGCTGGGCTTTCTTTGCTAAAACATGTTTTAAATGTAATTTTTGTATCAGCAATATGTGTTTCAGCAATATTTTTTTGTTTCCTTCATCTGTTGGGAAGACCTTTAAAGGATTACAGCAAGAAATACAAATTTTGGAGAAAAAAAACTCATCAAAATAGCTGTAGAAAAAATTTTAATCATGACAAGCATTATTCCAAGCCAAAAGTTTGCTAGTGAATGTTGACCTTTATGAAATACATGTGCCTGGTAGCAGATTGCTAAGGGAACATTACTTTTAAACTTCTAATTAAGATGCCATTTACAAAAGCACAGGTGTATGGAATATACAGAACTAATTCATAAAAGAAGTTACTTTTTCTTATTTACAAAAGCTACTTGAAATAGTATGGTGTTAGAGAATAATATTAAAAATACCATGGACTGAAGGATGGAGCTTGCTGGCGGGTAGGGTAGAAGTACAGTGAGGATCTTCGTCAGCAATAACACAGACTACTGGATGAAGCCGTTTCAGGGGACAGTTCCAAAACTGTGAACCACATATATAGGAATATTTAAAAAGTTTGAAGACTTATAGCCATTGGAATTTGTAGTGGAAGCAAGAAATCTTATACTTTTGAAACTGCCTGGCTCAGTGGCCTGAAACTGGGTGAGACCAAGTGGTGAGACCAAACAAGGAAAGGATCAGAGCCACCACAAATGATGCCTGCCAGAACCTTGGAGATAAAGGTGTGGACATTCCTTTGTTTTGTTTTGTATCTGTTCATTGGCATCTTGCTGTCTGTGCACCTCTAATTTGGTGACTAGAGTGGGTGCCTGACTGAGTGGATAACCCCTACCCCCAGAGGGTTCTACTATGCATGCACACAGATCTTCTTAAAATTTAAAGGGACAGATTCCACTTAAAATCAAACAGCAGCATAAAACTGCCACAGTACGTCCTGAAAAAGGCCAGAATGGGGGTTGTGGAGCAGAAGTGATAGACTAAAAATGAAACAGGCTGAAAATTAAATTCTGAGTTACATCAATACAACCAACAGTGGCATCTTGAAATTTCTCAGGTAACCTTGAGGTCAAGAAGCTGAAAGAGGATATTAAAGTCATACTCATAATAGGCTACAGATTATTATTTTTCTCTCTTTTATGCAATTATAGACTACAATATTCAATCTGTTTTTGTTTTGTTTTTTAAATTGCTGTTGCTGTTTTGTTTTTTAGTCCCCTCTTTACCTTTAGATAGTAGTTAAGTGTTTAGTGGTTGGCATCACCCTAAGATTTGGTTGTAGATAATTAGAAACAAAGCAGTTATGAATCTCTACCTTTACCTTTAGGGGGCTTTCTCTCTCCCTATATTACCCAAGAAGAGACAGCAATTGTTGCCATGTAGCCAAGTGACAATCACACACCATGAAACACCACAATCAAGGCAAGAAACAATACCAACTACCATACATGAGGTAGGCATACAACACCTGTGACAGTTACTCTGTGATGAGTAATAAGAAGAGTGAAAAAGGAAGCCATTTCTGGATCACATCTATCTGGAGGCAATCAGAAAGCATAAAAAATACCAAAACACACACTCAATTAAGTATTAAGACCACAGTTAACTACTGAACATGCCCAAGAAGCAGAAGCAGATGACCACATCAGCACATATCCAGAAACAAGATAAAGTGACTCCATATTGGAAGGAGGGCAGGCATTCTAAATGCCTGAGAAGGAATTCAGAAAAATGATTATAAAATGTATCAAAACACTTTACAAAGAAGTTGAGAAAAATAAGGAAGAAGTCAGGAAAGTATGACAGGAACAATCAAATAAGATACATACAGCATTGGAAACCATTCAAAACCTACAGAAAGAGGCCCAAATGATTAATAATACAATATCAGAAATGGACAATGGACTGAAAGGTCAAAGGAGTAGATTGAAGAGATGGAAGCCAGAACTATTGAGCTGGAAGATAGATCTCTCAATACCACTAAGATAGAAGAGCAAGCAGAAAAAAGGATTAAAAAAATCTGAAGAAGGTCTAAGATTCTTGTTTAATAACATGAAGAGAAATAACTTAAGAATTATCGGCATTTTGGAACAGGAAGAATCACATAAGTCCACAGGGGGGATAGTTGAAAGTTTCTGGAAGAAAATTTCCCTAACATACTGAAAAGTGAAAATATAAACATTCAAGAAGCTCAACAAACCCCAGGAAGGATAGACCCCCCCAAAGAAAATCACCAAGACATATAACAATCAAGCTCTCCAAAATCAAAGATAAGGAGACAATCCTGAAAGTAGGAAAAGAGAAACATAACATACAAAGGCAAGCAAATCAGATTAAGCTCGGATCTCTCAACAGAAACCATGCAGGTAAGAAAGCAATGGGGAGACACATATAAAACCCTGAAAGGAAAAAAAAAAAAAAATGCCAACCAACAATCCTTTATCCAGCTGTCAATTAAATACGATGGTGTAATCAAAACATTCCAGGATAAACAGAAGCTAAGGTATTTTGCTAAAGCCAACCCTACACTGCAAAGGAAGTTCTAAAGAGAGTTCTGGGGACTGAGAACCAACAAGAACAGACAACAACCAGACATTGACATATGTGGCAGCACCAGCCTGAACTCAATCAACAAATGGAAGAGTCGATAACAGAACAAAACTATAAGAATAAATTCAGAGGATCTGGGAGATCAGTCTATGATCAAAACAATTACAATGAGACAGAAGGTAAAGGCATAAGAACAGAGATCCAGGTGGTGAGAAGGTCAGGTAGATTACAGAATAAAGTAAACTGTATTAAAAGGAAGGAAAAGTTCATGGAATATAAGGTAACCTCAAAGAAAAACAATACTGCACAACATACTAAGAAATTAAAAATCCAAGAAGAATATGGAAATATTAAAAATATGAGGAAATCTGACAAGAAAGAACACAAAAAGCATAAACTCAGCACAGGAAGACATGCAGAACAAAGAAACCAGAAGCAGAACAAAGACACCAGAAGCACCACAACAAACAAACAAACATAATGGCAGCAATTAATACATATCTAGTGATAATTAAACTGAATGTAAATGGATTAAATGAACCAGTTAAGAGACGGAGGGTGGCAGAATGGAAAAGAAACAAAATCCTTCACTATATTGTTTGCAAGAGACACACCTTACAGAGAAAAACAGACTAAAAGTCAAAGGATAGAAAAAATATACTCCAAGTTAATTTCAATCAACAACCAAGAGGAGTGACAATACTAATCTATGATAAAATAAAATTTAAGGCAGAAACCAGCATAATAGATAAAGATGGACATTATCTCATGATTAAAGGGACAATTGAAAAAGATGAGGCAACCATAAGAAATATCTATGCTCCAAATGAAAGAGCTCCAAAATATATAAAGCAAACTCTAATAGATTTGAAGAAAGAAATAGACGAATCTAGTGGGCGATTTTAATACACCATTTTAAAAAATTGATAGAACAACCAAAAAGAAACTTGACAAAGACACAGCAGAACTAAACAACACAATCAGCCAACTGGACTTCATAGATGTGTACAGAGCATTCAACACAACAACAGCACAATACACATTCTTTTCCAGTGCATCTGTAACATTCTCCAGAATAGACCATGTGTTAGGCCCCAAATTTACATAAATTTACAAATATCAAAATACTACAAAGCATCTTCTCAGACCACAAATCTATCAAATTAGAAATCAGCAATAGGAAGACCAAGGAAACAAAGTCAAATACATGGAAACTGAATAACACCCTGCTGAAAAGTAACTGGGTAGTAGGAGAAATAAAATGTGAGTTAACAAAGTTCCTAGAAACAAATGAGAATAAAAACACAACATACCAAAATCTTTGGAACATGGTGAAAGCAGTGCTGAGAGTTCAATTTATTGCAATAAATGCACACACCTAAAAAGAAGACAGGATCAAATTAACACATTAACATAGCATCTCCAACAATTAGAAATAGACCAACAGAGGGAACCTACAGTCGCATAAATGAAAAGAAATAATAAAAATTAGAACAGAAATAAATGAGATAGAAAACAGAAAAACTATAGAAAGGATCAACAGGACAAGAAGCTGCTTATTTGAAAGGATCAATAAAATTGACAAACCACTGGTAAACCTAACCAAAGAAAAGAGGGAAAAGACACAAATTACACACATTAGAAACCACCTGGGTGATGTCACAATGGAAATTAAAGGAAATTAAAAGGATAATAATAGAATCCTATGAATAGTGGTACCCCAACAAGTTTGATAACTTAGAAGAGATAAATATGTTGTTGTTGTTTTTTTTTAAAGATGTACCTAAACTTACACAGAGTGAATTGGAAAATCTGAATAGACCCATAACAAAAGAGAGATTGATCAGGTCATCAAAAAAGTCCCAAACAAAAAAGTCCAGGTCCCAGTGTCTTCAATGGTGAGTTCTACCAAACATTCAGGGAAGAGCTGTCACCAATTCTACTCAAAATATTCTAGAATATAGAAAAAGATGGAAAACTTCCCAATAAATTTTATGAAGCAAGCTTAACCCTCATACCAAAACCAGGGAAGGACATCATTAAGAAAGAAAATTACAGACCAATATCCCATCACTCATCTATCAGTTTTTCGTACTGTGGTGACTTGTGAGTTGCTGTGATTCTGAAAGCTATTACACCGGTATTTTAAATACCAGCAAGGTCACCCATGGTGGACAGGTTTCAGATGAGCTTCCAGATGAAGACAGACTAGTAAGAAAGAGTGACAAACTACTTCCTAATCTTTAGTCACTGAAAAACTTAAGAATAGCAGAGAAACACTGTTAAATATAGTACCGGAAAATGAGCTCCTCAGGTTGGAAGGCACTCAAAATATGACTGGGGAAGAGCTGCGCCTCAAAGTAGAATTGACCGTGATGACATGAAAGGAGTAAAGCCCATGGGAGAAAAGCCCGTGTGACCTTCATTTGCTGATGGGTCACAACTCAAAATGAAGAGAAACAGCTACAAACATCCACTGAAAATCGGAACTTGGAATGTACAAATTATAAATCTGAGAAAATTGGAAGTTGTCAAAAATGAAGTTGAACGCATAAATATCAATATCTTAGGTGTTAGTGAGCTGAAATGGAGTGATATTGGCCATTTTAAATCTGATGACCACATGATTTAATATGCCGTGAATGACAAATTGAAGAGGAATGGTGTTGCATTCATAGGAAAAAATAACATATCCATATCAGTCATGAGATACAACGCTGTCTGTGATAGGATAATATCCATTTGCCTACAGGGAAGCTCAGTTAATATCACTTTTATACGAATTTACGTACAACCACTAAAGCCAGTGAGGATAAAACAGAATTCTACCAACTTCTTCAATCTGAAATTAATCAAATATGCAATCAAGATGTATTGATCATTACTGGTGATTGGACTGAAAAGGTTGGGACCAAAGAGGAAGGATCAGTGCTTGGAAAATATGACCTTAGTGATAGAAATGATGCTGGAGAATGCATGATAGAACAAAATCAATGATATGTTCATTTCAAATACCTTCTTTAGACAGCATAAGAGACGACTATACACAAGGACCTCACCAGATAGAATACATAGAAACCAACTTGACTATCAATTACTCATATGCAAATTCAGACTGAAGTTGAAGAAAATGAAAACAAGTCCATGACAGCCAAAATGTGACCTTGAATATATCCCACCTGAATTTAGAGATCATCTGAAGAACAGTTTTGACACATTAAACACTAAAGACTGAAGACCAGAAGAGTCGTGGGATGACATTAAGAACATCATACATGAAGAAAACAAAAAGTCAATGAGAAGACAAGAAAGAAGGAAAAGGTCAAAATGCATGTAAGAAGAGACACTGAAACTAGCTCTCCAGCATAGAGATGCTAAAGCAAATGAAAGAAATGAGTAGGTACAAGAACTGAACAGAAAATTTCAAAGATCAACTCAAGAAGATAAAGCCAAATATTACAACAAAATGTGCAAAGATCTGGAATCAGAAAACCAAAAAGGAAGAACACGCTCAGCATTTCTCAAGTTGGG
>NW_006408929.1:438643-439927 GCF_000296735.1 Chrysochloris asiatica | reverse complement strand
TCGGAACCGACTCGATGGCACATAACAACAACAACAACAATGGGGTGGGTTGAGGTGAGGGAGGGGAAGGTGTAGCACAGGGTAGGAATAGATACAGGATAGCTTGTGTGCTGTGGTGGGTGGGGGCAATACACAAGAATGGAGAGGGGAATGGAAGAACAAGGTGGATGTGAGAATAGTTAAGCAGGTTTGCATGGACCATGTGGGACAGAGGTAAATGATGATGTATGAACAACTTTGGAAAAACAGGGCTCTTGGATACAGGAATTGACTCATGGTTTGAATTGGTAAGACAGGGGAAATAATATTAAGAGCCTTGTCTGTCTTTTGAATCTTGGTTTCCTATTCCTACCATTGTAAAAGAGACACTTGAGAGGGAGGGAAAGGAATAGTCAGAAACATCACCATAGAGAGCTTGTAAGACCAACTTCAGACTATAACTGCTGGAATACCTAAAATGGGGCTAGAATTTTCCCAGTGAAGGAGGCTTCCTGTGGAGCCTTTGCATTGCATAAGACCATAGTTGGAATCCTGAACCCCATTCAGGATCTTCTGAGGTGGGAAATTTCCACATGAAAGGACAAGCAGACCAGCCTAGAGTGGCTACAAGAACAGAAGATATTTCTTGAAAGAAAGACCAACAGGAAAAATAAAAAACAGTAATAGTAGTCTGATTGACTCTTACAAGAACAAGCAAGTTGTTCTCCTAGAAGCCATTAAGGCAAGTGTTTGGGTCCCCTCAGGACAAACCCCCTTCCAAGACTAAGACTCAAGCGGAATACACACGCAGGTATGTGGCCTGGCTGGTGACCACGTAGGTCACCAATAGGGGTAAGTGGGGGAAAAACAGCAATGAAGTTGTGAGTTAAGTCCCACTATGTTCAATAGACTCCTGTGAACCCAGGTTGAGACCTGGTTGTCCAGCAGTATGGCAAGACCTGGGGACTCCTGGGCCTGGAGTCAGTGACATGGCCACAGAGGACTAGCACATACATTGAAGTGTCCAGTTGATATGAAGTTAGGGGAGATGCACAAGAACACCCAAACTTGCAGATAGTATCCACTTGGCCTGGCTTCAATGGCTGGATGATCAGAATTTGACTAGAAGAAGAAAGAAGAGGAAAAAAAGATTAATCTGATACAATTTGATGAACTTGACCTAGACTTATAGATGTAGTATCTCAAAAGAGGGGATAAATCTTTAGAGGGTGGATCATTCTCACCCACTCCATATGCAGGGTTGACAGAGATGGGCAACTTAGACATTGACTACCCAAAATGGGG
>NW_006408929.1:436483-438528 GCF_000296735.1 Chrysochloris asiatica | reverse complement strand
GGTACAATAGTAAATAATTGATATCAGGATTGACTGTGGGAGTTGCAAATGTAAAGGTGTACATTTTATAACAAAAGGAGAGAAGTGGTTGATTTTGTAGTCCAGGAGTGGAGGTCTCTGGAATCATCAAGGGAGAGGAGCAGAATGCAGGACCCTACCCAGAGATGCAGTGACACCAGAGATGGAGGCAGAGATAATGACGTGGAGAGCTGGAGCAGCTGGGAACTCTGGACTCAGGGAAGGAGAGTGGCTGTGTGCTGGTGGCTGGGGGTCAGGCTTGTAAGTTTGTTTGATGATGCATGAAAGGGATTGTAATCATTGTAATGAAATGAAATACAACAGGATGCATGTAAAGCTAATGTTCTCTCATGTAAACTATCACATAATTCACAATAAAAACTAATAGTAATAATAATATCATGGACTGCCAGAAGAACAAACAAATCTGTGTTAGAAAAAGTTCAGCCAGATATTTTCAGAAGTTAGGATGGCAAAACTTGATCACTCACACTTGAGACATGTTGTCAGGAGAGACCAGTACCCAGAGAAGGACATCGTGCTTGTTAAAGTGGAGGGTCAGCGAAAAATAGACAGATGGATCAACACAGTGGCAGCTGCAAAAGACTTAAACATAATAATTATGAGGATAATGGAGGACCAGGCAGTGTTTTGTTCTGCTGTGCATAGGACCTACCCTATTGCTTTAAGTCAGGTCTGACTTAAAGGCACCTAACGACAATAACAACAACACTTTTCAAAAGTTTAGCTAAAAAATGAATCAGTTGGTGAGTTCCCTTTCTTTACTTAATCAAAGAGTTTATCTATATTGTACAACATCTTAAACTAACAATTCAGGGGATATGAAACCTACACTTGTTTGACTATCTAATGTTAAGCATTAAACATTCCAAAAGAGTAGTCTTGACTTAAAGTTTAATCTGATAACTGATGCTCTACAATATAATATAGTGATAACACCCCTGCCTATACAAATGGATTACTTTCTGTACCATCATACAGTATTCTTTTATTACAATACTATATACTGATTGCAGGAGCTCTGGTAGCATAGTGGTTACGAATCAGGCTGCGAACTGCAAGGTCAACAGTTCGAAACTACCAGCTGTTCCATGGGAGAAAGATGAGGCTTTCTGCTCCCGTAAAGATTTACAGCCTCGGAAATCCTGTACAAGGTTGCTATGAGTCAGAACCGACTCCACAGCACATAACAACAACAACAACAACAATACTGGTTGGAGTCCTGGTATGGCACTATAGAATTAGCACTGGAAACAAGGTTGGCAGTTCAAACCCACTAGTTGTTCCTTGGAACCCTATAAAGCATCACTATGAGTGTGAACTGACTCAATGGCACTTAACAATGACTCATATGACACTGTATAGGGGTTCTGACAGTGGCTGGTGGGTATGAAATGCTGACCTTGCAGTTAATGCAGTTAGAAGTCCAGTGCTTATCTTACAGCACCACACCAGGGTCCACTATACTATACTTGCAGTGAAAATATGTGAAAAGGTAAGCCACTAACAGATATTTCAACAAAACTGAAAGAATTATAAAACAAGTTGATGGATGAAACAGCAAAAAATTCCCAGCAAGGACATGCTCTGGATATTGTATTGGGAATGTAGGATTTGGTCATACTGATAGAAATCACAGACTGCCCATTCTCATAGAAAATACTAGGGTTGTGAAAAATATTATTGAATACATCGTAGATTGCCAAAACACAAACAAAACAGTCTTAGCAGGAGTGCAATTAGGATGTTTCTTAGAAGCAAAGATGGCATAACTTAAACTTATTTTCACTGGAAATGTCACTTGTTGTTATTGTTATATGTTGCTGAGCTTGTTCAGACTCATAACACCCTATGTACAACAGAGCAAAACACTGCTTGGCCCTGAGCCAGCTTCACAATTTTTATGTTTGAGCTCTCTGTTGTTACCACTGTGTCATTCCATTTCATTGGGGGTCTTTCTCTTTTTCACTGTCCTTCTCCAGTAACTGGTCCCTCTTGTTAACATG
>NW_006408929.1:423883-436094 GCF_000296735.1 Chrysochloris asiatica | reverse complement strand
TCTAACTTTCACATGCATATAGGAAATTGAAAATACCATGGCTTGGGACAGATGTACCTTAGTCCTCAAACTGACTTCTTTTCTTTTAAGCACTTTAAAGAGGTCTTTTGCAGCAGATTTGCCTAATACAATATATCATTGGATATGCCATTGGAAAAGACTTATGGCTAGAAAAGGATATCATGTATTATAAAATTGAGGGTCATTGAGAATGAGATAAACTATCAATGAGTTGGATTGACAAAATAACCGTAAATATGGGCTCAAACATGCCAATGATCATGAAGATGCTGGCACAGATATTTTGTTATGCTCAAGGTCAACATGATCTTGAGTCAACTCAACAGCAACTAACACAAGAAGAGTGGTAATGGGAGGTAGAGCTGCAAGTAGGATAATTTATTCAAGTTCTTCTATGAAGTAGAGGAAAGTCATAACAGTTATGCAAATAATATCTGTTGTTGTTATGTGCAATTGAATTGGTACCAACTCCTAGCGATCTTATGCACAACAGAACAAAACACTGCCCCATTCTGGGTCAATCTCACAATCTTTGCTACACTTGAGCCCGTTGCTGCTGCCACTGTGCCAACCCATTTTGTTGGGGATCTTCCTGTTTTCCGGTGACCCTCCATTTCACCAAGCATGATACCCTTCTCCAGGGACTGGCCCCTCCTAATAATATGTCTGAAGAATGAGAGATGAAGTCTGGCTACCCTAGCTTCTAAGGAGAAATCTGGCTGTACTTCTTTCAAGACAGATTGGTTTATTCTTTTGACAGTCCATGGTACTTTTAATGTTTTCCTTCAACACCATAACTCAAATGTAGTAATTCTTCTATGGTCTTCTTTATTTATTGCCCAACTTTCATATGCATATGAGACTACTGAAAATACCATGGTTTAATTCAGGCCCACCATACTCCTCAAACTGACATCTTTGTTCTTCAACACGTTAAAAGAGTGTTTGTACAGCAGGTTTGTCTAATGTATTGCATGATTTGCTTCCATGAGTGTTGATGGTTGATCCAAGCTAAATGAAGTTTTTGGCCACTTCAATTGTTTCTCCATTTTGCTTGATATTATTTATTGTTAAGAATTTATTGTAAGGTACAGTTATAAGGATTTTGTTTTCTTTACATTGAATTGCTATCCATACTGAAAGTTGTGATCTTTGATCTTCATCAGTAAATATTTTAAGTACTCTTTGCTTCCAGCAAACAAAGTGGTATCATCTGCATATTGCAGGTTGTTAATGAGTCTCCATCGAATCCTGATGCCATGTACTCCTCCAAATAACCTAGCTTCTCAGATTATGTGCTCAGCATACATTTTGAATAAGTATGATGAAGGAACACAACCCTGGGATATACCTTTCCCATTTTTAAACCAGTAATTGTCTCCTTATTCTGTTCGAAAATTTGTCTTTTGCTCTATGTACAGTTTCCTCATGAGTACAAAGAAGTGTTCCAGAATACTCATTCTCCACAATGTTGTCCGTAGCTTGTCATGATCCACACAATCAAAAGCCTTTACAGAATCAATAAAGCACAGATAAATCTGTCTGGTATTATCTGCTTTCATTCAAGGTCCATCTGATGTTAGGAATGATATCTCTTATTCCACGTGTCTGTCTGAATCTGGCCAGAGCTTCTGGCAGCTCCCTGTCAGTGTAATGCTGCAGCCTTTAAAATTTATCTTTAGTAAAATTTTTCTTGCATGTAATATTAATGATGTTGTCTGATGATTTCAGCATTCCATTGGGTCACCTTTCTGTGGAATGGGCAAAAATATGGATCTCTTCCAGTAAGTTTGTCAGGAAGCTGTCTTCTAATTTTTTTCACCATAGATGAGTGCTTCCAGTGCTGCATCAGTATGTTGAAAGATTTCAATTTATATTCCATCAATTCTTATAGCCTTGTTTGGTAATGCCTTCAGTGCACCTCAGACTTCTTTCAATATCATTGGCTCTTGATCATATGCCTAACTCTGCAAATAGTTGAACATTGACCATCTCTTTCTGGTACAGTGACTCTGTACATTATTTCCATTTTTTAAAAAATGTTTTATTGTGAATTATATGATAGATTACATGGGAGAACTTTAGTTTTACATTCATTCCATTGTATATCATCTCACTGCCATGGTTCCAATCCCCTCCATTCATCCTCAACCACCCAAAGGGTATATCCCAGAAACCCGCTTCCTACACTTCTCCCTCCTCCCCCCAGTTTTCGGCTCACAGTCCCTTTCCCTCTCTGGGTCCAAAGTCCCCAGTCACTTCATCATTCCATGTCATCATCTCTGCCTCCATCTCAGGCATCTCTGTTTCTCTGGGTAGGGTCTCGCTCTCAGCTCTTTTCCATTGATGGTCCCAGAGGCCTCTGCTCCTGTCCTGGAAAATCAATCACTCCCTTCCTTGTTACAACACTTCTACCTTTGCATTTCCAACTCTCATAATCCGTCCTGATAAGCATTATTCACTACAGTTTCACGAGTTACCCATCTGTATCTCCTTTCATCAGCTCTGCCCAGACAGTTTGAATAGTACCTTCTGGAGATTCTGCCTTCTGCCATGCTCCCTAGCACCAGGTTCCCTCTTGAAAGCTTGTAAGCCAGTCACTTCTTGCCTTTGTAGTCCCCTCCTCCCCATTTGAGTATCCAATGTCCAAACTGCCCTTCTCTGTCCACTCTGTGTGTGTGTGTGAATATTTGTTGCTGTGAGGATTTGTTCCCTCTTTTGAGTCGCTGCTCCATAGGTATAGGTCAAGTTCATCAGACTGTATCAGCTCACTCTTTTTTTCCCCCCCTCTTCTTTCCTCTCCTGATTGAGCTCCGATCATCCAGTCATCTGGTCCAGGTCACGTGGGTATCATCTGCAAGTGTGGGCGCTCCTGTGCATATGTCCTCTCTTCCCGTCAGCCGGTAGCTCCACTCTCCTCTCGAGTCCTCCGTGGCCACACCACTGTCTCTGGGCCCAAGAGTCCCCAGACCTCTTCACACTGCTTGCCAACCATGTCCCCAACTGGGTCCACAGAAGTCCACTGAACATTGTAGGGCTTAGCTTGCCGTTTCATTGCTGCTTTTACCCCACTTCCCCACATCGGTGATGTGTGTGGTCACCAATCAGAGCGTGTATTTCCATTGAGTCTTAGTCTTGGAAGGTTTCCATTTTCTTTTGATGCTTTCTGAATCATTCAATATTTTGCCCACAGAATCCTACAATATTTCAAGTCGTGTTTTGAATTTTTTCTTCAGTTCTTTCAGGTTGAGAAATGCTGAGTGTGTTCTTCCCTTTCAGAGACTAATATCTGTAGTTTCCTTTTCAAATATGAGTATACAAAAGAGAGATTATCCCAATTTTATACAAATTCTTCTAGACAATATCTTCTAAGCTTCATTTGTTTGACCTGTGTAAATCTTATACCAAAATACCATGACACTACAATAATGGAAAATTCAATATGATTTTTACAACCCTATTTCATTTGTTAAACATATTAAAGAATGTTAGCAAGTCAAATCCAACAGAGTTTTAAAAAATGCACTACAGCCAATTTGAATTTATCTGAAATTATAAAAAAAGTTCATTATTGGAAAAATCTGTTAAATATAGGTAATCCCTTAATGGATAAAAGGAGACAATTTTATTTAATGGTCTTGAAAACGCAGGATGAAACATTTGATAATGTTTATTAACTATCCATTATTTAAAACTCTTTGTAAAATAGATGTACAAGAAAACTTCTTGTCCTAATGAAGGATAATAGCAATATAATACCATATATATCTCAAAACAAATGCATCATAGTGACATTTTAATAGGTTAGTTTAGTGACATTGAAAAAGATTAGTTTAGTGACATTTGAAAAATGTTATTTAATATTTGCACATTTATTCCATAAAGTTACAATAATTAAAATGGAACAACATATTATTAAGAAAATTTGGATGCAATAAAATTTTATTTATAGAAAAGTCACTGAATGATTGACAAAAGATATAAGAGTATGGTACATTGAAAGGGAAAAGAAACATAATGGATGGGAAAGCTGAGGTTCTGGATTTTTTCTGGATAGATTCTTTCATGGTAGCTAATTATAGAATTAAAAGTAAGGAATCTACCAATTAAATAAAGTGGACAAGGTTATGATACAAACATATCATAAATTATCTAACTAGATTAGATTCATGCCCAAGTGCAGTGTAGTGAATTATTTAATATGCTTCTTCAAACCTTAGCCTTTGTAACTTCCACTAAATGATGTTTCCTGATGGATCTGGGTAAAGGAAGATGGGAGGAGACACTTATAGGATGATATGATTCAGTTGTGAGTGATGGGTATTAGAATTAATAACTTGGAACAATACTTGGAACTCTAACATGGGTATAAAATGATCCATCTCAGAAGTAGGATGGGGGAATCTCACTGCCATAAAAGAAGAAGAGTCAGGAATAGAGCACGTCCTTCAAACCTTAAAATCTCTGTTCACTGAACCACCTTGATGCAGGACACAGAGCTGTGACACCAGAGGCATATTAGTTACAAGAGTGGCAGCAATAGGACCAAGAGCCAGAGCAAGAGACAGAGTGGTTCTTGGTCCATGGAATAGGTAAAACTGAATGTCTTTAGGCAGGAGGCTTACTTGTGGAAGAGTGCCTTCAGACAATTATGGGAGCTAGGTCCTAAGGAGCTAGAGCTGAGTGCCTTCAAGATGTGCTTATGGTGGAGTGCAGTGTCCTAAGCATTTATCAGTGTGGCACTGTAGGATAAGCATTCAGCCATAAGGTCAATTTGAACCACAAAATCAGAGGTTCGAACTCACCAGCCAATTCTTGGAATCCCTATGCAGGGTAGTTATGAGTCAGAACCAACTTGATGGCACTTAACACTAACAATAACCAAAAAGCTTTGTAACATGGTCTGGACATATAGAGACCTGCTTGTGGGCATGACTGAGGAGAGTCTGTCCTGACTGGAAGACCTATATCCTGAGTATTTCTGACTCTGAATTATAACCTGTTAATCTCTGGTAGCATAGTGGTTATGAATTGGGCTGCAAACCTCAGGGTCAGCAGTTTGAAACTACCAGCTTTTCTGTGGGAGAAAGATGAGGCGTTCTGCTCCCGTAAAGATTTACAGCCTCAGAAACCTGTATAGGGTCACTATGAGTCGGAACCGATTCCACACATAACACATAGCAACAACAACAACAACAATTTCTGTAATAAACCGCATATCGGTGAGTATATTGTCTGAGTTTGGTGTGGACATTGCAATAAATTATAAAACTCAGTTGAGTAGAGAACCATGGAAGGAAAGGTTGGTGCCCATTTTTTTTTTTCCCATCAGGATCAAATTAAATGGAAAACAAAATGGATCATAATGTGGAGGAAAAAACATCTGGGTTGTATTTGGAGGGGAGGCATACTATATATAAGTGTCTTAATTTTTTGTTGTTGCTGTTGCTATTATTAGTTGTTTTAATTGCAAGATGTGAGGATGATTTTGTGCTGATTGGAAAGAAGGAGTAATGAGAATGAGTCTGAGAATGCAAGAGAGATGTAGCGTAACTAAAGGAATGGCCATACTGACCAGGAGAGTTGTAACCTGAAGCACTATTATAATTACTGTTTGAGATTAGGAAATAAAACTAAATAAACAATATATGGACAGAGTAGAGGGTCTAGTTCAGGTCAAAGAACATAAATTTTTATTGTAGCAGTCTGTAATTTGAGGGCAAGTCAAAACATATGACTGTAAAATCAAAGAAACTTTTATTAAACAAAAATAATGAAATGTGAATCTAGTATTTCTTGACATATCTTCCATCTAGGTCTATACACTTTTTTTTTATGTACACAAAAACACTCAGAAATATATAATCATTTAAACAGTCCAAGGGCACATTCTGCAATCCTGCCTACTGGCTGCCAGCACCCAACCTTTCTCTTTCCATAAGTCTCGAGTCCTCAACTGCTCAATCTCTCAGTGTCCTCATCTCTGCCTCCATCTCTGGTGTCGCTGCTTCTCTGGATAAGATCTCACATTCTGCTTGTGTTCTTCTGCCTTGTTGGTCCTAGAGTCCTCTGTTTCTGGAATGAACATTAACTACTCCCCCTGTATGTTACAAAACTTCTACCTTTACATATATGACAATCACAGTTACTCACTATTGAATCATAAGAATCTTATCCCCATCTCCTTTCACCAGACCCGTCTAGTAGGTCTATACACTTTTGAAGGTGGTGTTTCATCTCTGTAACACTTTCCTGAGAAGTCTGTGCTCTTTGATTTACGTCGCATCACAATTGTTGTTTTGACATCCTTAAGAAACTCCAATCATGTTCCTCTTTAATGTTTTTTAGGTTTGAGAAACCAAAAAAATGTCTTAAGGAACAAAATCAGAGCTGTTGGGTGCATGGGGTAAGGGTTCATAACAGAGTTCACAAAGGAGATACCCTTTGTGATAGCTCAGGTTTTGTGTCAACTTGGCAAGACCAAGATTATCAATGGTTTGGTAGTTAAAACAGTGTAATTCCCATGATGACACATAATATAATGAGATCACCTCTATCATGAGATCTACTATGAACAACAAATCAGCTGAAGGGATGATTTCTCTGGGGTGAGGCTTATTCCCAACGTGTAAGCTGTGGAAAAGTGTTATCTGACTTCTGGTTCTTTGGATTCAAATCAGTGACTTGCCGTATTGCCTGCCAATCCTGAAAGTTGTCAGTAGCTTGTCATCTTACCTGCTAACCTTGAATTCATTTGCCTCTTCAGCCAGAATTCTTCTGTTTTGATTCTAACTCTAGGTCTTTGTCCATTTTGTTATAATACTTTGTTTTCTCCAGATGCCCTTTAAAATTTTCTATTCTGTTTTTTTACTTTATCATTTCTTCCAGTTTAAATCAACTGAGTAAATTTAAGTCTTTCTGACATCCATTTTGGTCTTTTCTGTCTTTCTAATAATCTTTTGCTTTCTTCACATATGATGTTCTTGATGTCACCCTCTGGTCTTCAGTCATTAGTATTCAGTACATCAAATCTATTCCTGAGATGGTCTCTAAGTTCAGATGGGGCACATTCAAAGTCATATTTTAACTTTGGTGAACTTGTTTTAGTTTTCTTTAACTTCAACACATTTGAATAGGAATGATTCATGGCCTATTGCACAATTGGTCCCTGGTCATGTTCTGACTGGTGATATTGAACTTCCCCATGTCTCTTTCCACAGATGTAGTTGATTTGATTACTGTGTATTTCATCTGGTAAGTTCAACACGTATAATTACTATTTGTATTTTTAAAAAACGTATTCATAAAGAATAAGTCATTTATCTTGCAAAATCTATCATATGATCCCTGGTGTTATTTTATCATCAAGGCCATATTTTACAAATACAGATGCTTCCTTTTTGTTTCCAACTTTCACATTCTAGTTTGAAGTAATTATCAATGTCTTTTGATTGCATGTTTACTCAAATTCAGACAGCAGAGGTTGGAAGAAAGTTTCTTTACCTTTGACTTTAATGGTTGGTGTATTAACTGTCTTCCTTGTAAGTGTATGGATATTATCCTATCACTGAAAGCATTGTACTTCAGGATAGATATTGAAATGTTCTTTTTGACAATAACTGCAGTGCCATTGCTCTTTAATTTGTACTTCCCAGCATAGTAAACTATATGATAGCTCTATTAAAAATGGCCAATAGTAGTCATTCTCAGTACACTAATACCTAAGATATTAATCTTTATGTGTTCCATTTCATTTCTAATGACTTCAATTTTCCTAGATTCATATTTTGCCCATCCAATTTTACAGCTGTGTCTTCTTATTTTGAGTCATGCCACATCAGTAAATGAATATCCCGAAAGATTTGCTACATCCAGGTAACTAAGGCCAAGTCTACTTTGAGAAGGCAGCTTTTTTCCAGTCGTATTTTGAGTGTTGTCCACTGCTATTCATAAGGTTTTCAGTGGCTAATTTCTCAGATGTGGTTTGCCTCTTTGTTCTTCCTAGTCTGTCTTAGTTTAGAAGCTCTGCTGAAACCTCTCAATCCTGAATGACTCTGTTGGTATTTGAAACACCAATGGCATAGCTTCCAGCATCATAGCAGCACACAAGTCACCATAATAGCACAAACTGACAGAGCATGGTTAATGAGAATAATTAATGTATTATGTATATTAGGTACTATGAGATTTATTTGTAGTTTGTTATGGAAGTTAGGTATTCATATTAAAAAACAATTAGTGACTAACATATTAGTCTACAGTCCTGGTGTGGTGCTATAGGATAAGGACTGAACTTCTAACCACAAGGTCATTTGTTCAAATCCATCAGTTGCTTCTTGGAAACCCTACACAAGTTTGCTGTAAGTTGGAACCAACTCAACAGCACTCAACAACAACAACAACAATCTAGAGTATAAAATTAAAAGGAGAATTTATGAATAACTCATAAATTCATAAATTTACTTGAAGAAGAAATGTTGTTAAGTGCTATAGAGTTGATTCTGACTCATAGTGACTCTGAGTAGGGTTTCCAAAGAGCAGCTTGTGGGGTTGAACTGCCAACTTTGTGGTTTGCAGCCCAATGCTTATCTCATGGCACCCAAGCTCTTGTATGAACTTTGGACAAAAAGAATAATATATACTGCTTTAGGAAATTATACACACACACACACACACACACACACATATGTACGTGAATATCTACCTATCTATATATATATATGGATAAGCACTCGACTGCTAACCACAAAGTCACTGGTTCAAGTCAGCTGCTCCGTGGGAGAATGAAAGATGAGGCTTTCTACTTCCACAAAAAATGTACAGCCTCAGAAACCCTATACAGGGTTGCTATGAGTTAGAACCAACTCAGCTCCCTTAAAAACATCAACAACAACAACACACACACACATATATATATTGAATGAAATCTGTACTTGTCTGAATTCAATATATATATATAATGAAAAATATGTATTGTATCTTTTTCATACAAGATTAAAATATGTTGTATAGAACCGACACCTTTTTTATTCTCTACTGATATGCCCATTAATTATCTATATAATATTTAAAATTTTCTAACTCAGGGAAAATTCTTAATATATTTCCTTTCATCTTTTTCATTTCTCCAAAGCATATGTCCTCTGATTTGGGAATCTTACAAAGACATTACTCATTTTGAAATGAACACATAGGAAAAATTAAATTTAGTAGAATTATTTTTCTTTTGCTTTCTTTTCAATGTTTTCACAATTTCTATTGATTCATGTATAGTTGAATGAAGAGTTACTTTTCAAGTTTTGAATTGAAGCCTATGGTCTCTATTTAGCAAAAAGCAAACAAATCATTTTTCAAAGAGAGTTAGTAAAAGAATAAAATTATCAAAAGTATGTCCCTTTGCTCTTTGGGAGTGTCTGTGGTGTCCTTCAGCCAAATGCCTTTTCAGTCAGTCACTGTATTGTTACTCTACTCAGGTCCTATTACTAGTAGATAACTTGTCATAACAGAATCAATAGTGTTATAGCCAGTTGTACACTTTGCCAATTAGAACATTACTCTCAATTCAGAAAAAAAAGAAAGAGATCTTCATTTCCAATCACACTTTATTTATGGACAATGAAACGTGAATTTCACATAATTATCAAGTATGCCAAAATTTATTCTTCTGTTGATTTATTTCAACCAGCTTTAAAACATTCTTAGGTAAAAAACATATTAAGATCTTGAACTGTACAAAAACAGAGGGCAGGCTGAATTTGGCTCAGGGATTGTAACTTTCTGACCCATAGTTTAGAGTATGGACTTTGAAATTGTCCATATTGGAATCAAATCCTGCTTACCTCAATAACCAATTGTGTGACTTTAGACAAGTTTCTTATCCTCTTTGACTCTGTTTCCTCTGTCACACAGTCATGGCGGTGTCTTGCTCAGAGGGTAAACAAGGTGAAGCATGTCAAGCACTTGCTCACTTCATGGACTGTTGTGGAGTAGGCACACCTAAACGTGAGCAACAATTATTGTATCCAGTTATTTTTTTAATGTTTTTATTGTGCACTGACTGAAGGTTTACAAAGATAACTGGCTTACATCCAACAATGCATACACAGTTTGTTTCATGTCATTGATTGCAATCTCACTTCCTCTCTATGTTTCCCCGTTCCATTCTTCCTTAATTTATCCATGGGCCAATGCTTCTCTTTTGATCTCAAATGGTTAAGTATTCTAAGAAGTGTGTACCTCTCTAGTGTTATGGTTGCTTTTATAGACCTGTGTATGATTTGGCTGAAAGCTGAGCAATGGGGGTGATTTAATTTCCAGATCTGAATGGTGGCTAAGGGGAAAGGGATCCTTGTTATTGCAATGAGGCCACAGTTGTATAGAAGGATATTTGTCATCACAATTACTCATACTGATTAAGTCTCTTAGGGATAAAAGTAAAAAATTATAAACTTATACTCTCCTTAAGTCTTACTAAATAAAATGAGAAATTTACTATTCCTGCAGTGTGGAAATTTAGAATTACATTAAGTAATAATGAGTTCAAAGAGTACATTTCAGAAACTACCAGCTGTTCTGCAGGAGAAATATGAGGCTTTCTACTCCCGTAAAGATTTACAGCCTCAGAAACCCTGTGCGTCACTATGAGTCGGAACCAACTCCACAGTACTTAACAACAACAATAACTTTGGCTTGAAATTGACAGTTGGAAGATGAAGGAAGAAACATAAAAAGAAATTGTCATTTATGTGGAATGCAGTAATATAAATATTAAAATACCTGAGAACAGATAATAATTGATCTACTTTATAAGTTTTAAATATAAATTTGTTTCTGTACAGGGCTTTTGGGAAAATCCTTGTAACTTTTCCTTTTTTTTTTTTTTAAACTTCATCATTGAGTAGAAAACACTAAAAACATGCCTTATCGAGAACAACTATGAACTCTAGCTCTTCCATGTTGTTAAGTGTCATCGAGTTGATTCAGATTCATAGTGACCCTGTATAAGGTTTTCAAGGAGCAGCTGGTGGATTTGAACTACTGACCCTGTGGTGCCCAGTCCAGTGATGATCCTACGTAACCACACTAGAAGTCCAACACTTCCATAGAGAAGTATGCTTCCAGTGAAATATGATCTGCAGAGGGAGTATTTGAAGAAAGAGGCAAACCCTTATTACTTTAGTGGGGAGGAGTGACTGGGTGAGCAGGTGTGTGCCTGACAGATGCCCTCCCCTACAATGATAACATAAGGAAATAGGGGTAAGACTAAGAAACTTTGATGTTCTGAGGATTTCTTCTTTCTTTCCAGAATCAGAGATATTTATACCACAGCCATTTAGCCCTGCTAGCTCTTCCCTGGGTGTATTTGGGTTGAAAATTCAGACAAGTACAAATTTAAGTACAGTACTGCCAATTATGAATATTGTTGCTACTGGCAGCAGGTTTTTCCATTGGTTTCTTGGAGAACAGAAGATAATGGACCAACTACTTCTTCCAGGAGTAGGTTGAGGGGTGAAGAGTGAGGAGGCTAGTATACACAGGCCTACAGTAGGTGACCTTCCCTCTTTCTATGGTTCACTCTATGAAGTGAATTGGATTTAGGAAGATGGTACCTGTCCCATTTCTAGCATATCAGTTAATTTTCTGATGAAAAGATGGACAATCAATATGTAAGCACATTTTTAGTAAGTAATTTTGTTAATCCACATTCCGTTCCCATGCCAAATAAGAGCCCTGTGATGAGCTGTGGACTATATGGAATTTGTGCTTCTGTATAGGATTCCCAGGCAGGCTAATTTTTGACAACTTATCAAACTGACAATTTTAAACTATATGTTTAATATTTACTTTTTCATAGTTGCCACCAAGCTGGCTCCCACTTATGCAACTGTATGAGTGACAGAATGTGTTGTCCAGTCTAGTACCATCTTTAGAATTGTTTGTTTTGAGTCCTTTATTGCTTATATTGTGTGAATCCAATTCATTGAGGGTTTTCCATAGTTTTGCTAACCCCGTATTTAGCAAACATGATATTCTTTTCTATCAATTTGTCTTTCCTGATGAAATATCCAAAGTAAACAAACCAAAGTTTTGCCACACTTGCTTTAAGAAGTTCTGGTCATATTTCATTTAAGAATGATTTGTTCATACTTCTGGTAGTTGTTGTTGTTGTCAGGTGCCATTGAGTCGGAAC
>NW_006408929.1:407974-417968 GCF_000296735.1 Chrysochloris asiatica | reverse complement strand
GAGCAAAGTTTTGCTAAAGGTAATACAGAAACTGCTATAATCATACATTGAATTGTATAGTCTAATGATTTACTGTGCTGGGAATGAAAACTTGAAAAGGAATGGTATCGCATTCATTATGAAAAAGAAAATTTCAAGATCTATTATGAAGTAAAATGCTCTCTGTGGTAGGATAATATTCATATGCTTACAAGAAAGACCAGTTAATACCACTATTATTCAAATTTATGTACAAACTACTAAAGCTAGTGATGATGAGATTGAATAAATCTATCAACTTCTTCAGTCTGAAATTGATGAAAAATGCAATCAAGGTGTTTTGATAATTATAGGTGATTGGAATCCAAATGTTGGAAATAAAAGGAAGGATTAATAGTTGGAGAATATGGCCTTACATGATAGAATTTTGGAAGATCAGTGCCTTGTTCATTGCAAATACCTCTTTAAACAACATAAAATTTGAGTGTACATATGGATCTCATCAGATAGAAGACACAGAAATCAAATTGACTACACCTGTAGTAAGAGGCAGTGGAAAAGTTCCATATCATCAGTCATAACAAGTCCTGGAGCAGACTGTTGAACAGACCATCAATTGCTCATAAGTAACTTCCAGTTGAAGCTGAAAAAATTTAAAACAAGTCACGGAAGCCAAAATGTGACCTTGAAAACATCACACATGAATTTAGAAATCATGTCAAGAAGAATTTTGATGTATTAGACATTGATGGCCGAACCACAGACTTGTGGGTTGGCATCAAGAACAGCATATAGGAAGAAAGCAAAAAAAGTCATTAAGAGACAAGAAAGATGGAAAAGTCCAAGATGGATGCCAGAAGAGACTCTGAAACGTACTCTCCAGTGAAGAAATGTTGAAGCAAATGGAAGAAACGAGGAAGTAAAAGAGCTAAACATAAAAATTCAAAAGACAACTTAAGAAGACAATGTCAAGTATTATAATGAAATGTACAAAGATCTGGAGTTAGGAAACTAAAAGGGAGAGCATGCTCAGCATTTCTCAAGCTGAGAGATCTGAAGGAAAAAAATTCAAGCCTCAACTTTCAATATTGAAGGAATCTATGGGCAAAATATTGAAGGAATCTATGGGCTAAGCATCAAAAGAGGATGGAAGACATTCACAGAGTCATTTTACCAAAAAGAAATGGCTGATGATCAACCATTTAAAGAAGTAGTATATAATCAAGAGCCAATGATACAGAAGGTACAGAGTTCATTGAAAGTATTGGCAAAGAACAAGGCTCCAGGAATTAATGGACTACAATTTGGAATCTTTTAACAAACTGATGTAGCACTGGGGGCACTCACTTATTTATGCTAAAAATTTGGAAGACAGATACCTGGTCAACTGATTGGAAGAGATCTGTATTTTTGTCCTTTCCAAAGAGAAATGATCATCAGAATGTGGAAATCATCAGACAATATCACATGCAAATGAACTTTTGTTAAAGATAATTAAAAAATAACTATAATAGTACAATGACAGGGAACTGCTAGTGTTTCAAATGAGGACATGGATTGGTGTATATCATTTCATGAAGTATATCATTTCAGTCAGAGAGATTTTGGCTGAAAACAGAATACCTGGAAAATGTTTACTTGTGGTTTATTGACTACGCACAGGTTTCAACTGTGTGGATCATGACAAGCTATAGACAACATTGAGGAGAATGAGTATTCCAGAATACTTAATTGAGTTTATGAGGAACTTGTACATAGATCAAGAGGCAGTCGTTTGAACAGAACAAGGAGACACTGAATTGCTTAAAATTAAGAAAGGTTTGTATAAGGTTGCATTCTTTCACCATACTTATTTAATATGTATGCTTATAAAATAATCTGAGAAGCTGGATTATATGATAAAGAACATGGCATCATGATTGGAGGAAGACGCATCAACAATCTGCAATATTCAGATGATATAACCTTGCTTGTGAAAGTGATGAAGTCTTAAAATACTTAATTGATGAAGATCAAAGACCTTTTAAGTTAAAATACTTAACTGATGAAGATCAAAGACTTCAATATGGGTTGCACCTCAATGTAAAGAAAACAAAAATCCTCACCGCTGGAACAATAAATAGTATCATGATAAATGGAGAAAAGTTTGAAGTTGTCAAATACTTCATATTGTTTGGATCCACTATCAGCACTTATGGAGCAGCATTCAAAAAATCAAGTGACGTATCTCATTAGGCAAATCTGCTGTACAGACAGACTTCTTTAAATTGTTGAAGAGCAAAGATGACAGTTCAAGGACTAAGGTGAGCCTGACCCAAATCCTGGTATTTTCAATAACCTCAGATACATGTGAAGGTTGGACAGTGAATAAAGAAGGCCATAGAAGAATTAATGCACTTGAGTTGCAGTGTTGGAAGAGAATATTAAAAATACCACGTATTGCCGAAAGAACAAACAAATCTGTGTTGGAAGAGGAACAGCCAGAATGCTTCTTAGAAGCCAGGATGGCCAGACTTCATCTCTCATACTTGGGACATATTGTCAGGAGGAACCAGTCCCTGGAGAAGGACATCATGTTAGATTAAGTGGAGGATCAGCAAAAAGATATAGATCCCCAAGGGGATGAATTGACACAGTAGTGCAGCAATGGACTCAAGATTAACGATGATTGTGAGT
This sequence comes from Chrysochloris asiatica, assembly GCF_000296735.1. Taxonomy (NCBI): domain Eukaryota; kingdom Metazoa; phylum Chordata; class Mammalia; order Afrosoricida; family Chrysochloridae; genus Chrysochloris; species Chrysochloris asiatica. Next base: position 415,313 of record NW_006408929.1, on the reverse strand, counting down.
ATGGCACAGGACTGTATACTGTTTCATTCTGTTGTGCTTAAGGGAGATATGAGTTGGAACTGACTCAACAGTACCTGAAAACAACAAAATTTCCACTGTCTAGTTTCTGGTATAAACTTGTAAACTTCATTCACAAAAACAAAGTTAAATTAAGTTTACAGGGATCATCTTTTTTGTAAGGCAAAGTAACAGTTACCTATTGTTCCTCAAATTAAACCCTTTCATGAAGATTCGTATAAAGGTTTCTTCTTATTTTCAGATCTATCACATATGGATGACCAATGAAAAGTTACAATTCACTCCATTAAAATGGGGGTTCCTGGAAATTTCTCTTTGGTTCTAGAAATATCTTTATTGTCAGTCTCAGGTTTCAGTATGGTGAATTGAGAGGTGGCGTTGACAAGTCTTGTGCTAGAAACCAGACTGGAATTGAATGCTAGCTCTGCCACTTACTGGTCCTGTGAACTTAGGAGTGTTACCTAAGGTCTCTATTTTTTCAGTTTCTTGGTATATAAAATAAGAGAAATAATGACCATACTATATGGTTATTAATGAGCTCTGGGAGCATAGCTGATTATGAGCTGGGCTGCTAACTGCAAACTCAGCATTTCTAATCTACCAGTCACTCTGCAGGAGAAAGATGAAGCTATCTGCTCCTGTAAAGATTTATAGCCTTGGAAACCCTATACAGGGTTGCTATGAGTTGGAATGAATGGCACACAGCTACCGCCACCATAGGGCTATTGGAGTCCTGGTGTGGCACTCTAGGATAAGCACTGAATTGCTAACCACAAGGTTGGCTATTCAAACCCACCAGTTGCATCTCAGAAGCTGTATACAGGGGTGCTGTGAGTTGGAATGCACTCAATAACCTTTAACAGCAGCAATAGATTGCCAGAAATTTCCACTGCTAGATTTTCTCTATAAGGACCTTGTGGCTTATAAATTGCTGCCATTCAAAAATTTTCATCTTTTTTTCTCCACTGATCATACATTCCCTTTCATTTTTCCATGAAAATGAATACTCTATACTTTTCTCTCAGTTTATATTTCAAACATATTTTCATCTTGGCACTGAATTGCACATCTGTTTCTCCTACTTGACTGTAAGTTTCTAGAGGTACTTTGCTCTGTCCAGTGTTTAACATAGAGCTAGGCATATTGTTGTTGTTAGTGCTGTTGAGTCAGTTCCTGATTCACAGTGACCCTGTATGGGGTTTCTGAGAAGCTGGTGAGATTTAACTGCTGATCTTGCTGTTCAAACTGACCTTGAGGTCAAGTGCTTAGCCTATGGCACCACACTAGAACTCCAGGCATGCAGTATATGCGTAATAAATGAGTTTTGAGTGAAACTAATTAAGTTATTAGAATTGTCAAGTCTCCCAACTCATTCTCTCATCAGTCTCTATATGACTGGACTTTACTTTCAACTCACGCGAAACAACTATTTACCCTTCATGATGAATTACTTAAGTGACACTTATGAAATACTCTTAGATAACTAAGTTATTTGTTCTAATTTCTTCAAGTTTTACCTTCCTGGAGGTCACCAACAATTTTGAAGAGAGAAGGCACAAAACATTACAAGTGTTAAGGCTAACTTCCAATAAATATTACACATAGTGGGTTACTCAGTACCAAGAAAGTATGTCATTTCTTTGGGGTTTGTTCCAGAAGATGATCCTATTTAGAACCAATATGCAAGCCTCAGTCCTGGGCCCAGGAAGAATTGAGTCGTTAGGAAAATTTGCTTCAGGTGCCATCCCCCAACTTCTTTCACTATTCTCTCTCACCATAACCCTTTCTTCTCTGATCCCACAGTCCAGTGACCGTGTGCTATGTACTAAGAGAACAGAATCTTCCTCTGCACTATCTTAAAAAAAAAAAAAAGTCTTCCTAGGAAGATTCCTCAATTTGGGATCTTCCCCTCCCAATTTCCCCTTCCTTACCACCTCCAACAAGCATTAGTTGTCATATGAGTCAGTTCCTTCATGAACTTAATGAGTACTTAATGATATCCAGAGATAAAAATGAACTCACATTTGTGATGAGTGAAGGGTATTCTAATACTTCTTAGTTATGTCTTTATATATCCAACCAACAATTCAAATCCCAGCTATACCTGTGTTTAAGAACACAGATACAGTTGAATGAGCCAAGAAGGCAAACACACTAGGAGTCCAGTTAAGATATAATTATTTATGTAAAGAGATATGAAAAAATAAAGAACAGCTATACCTATTTGGCAGAGTCTTAGTGTGGCACTGCAGGTTAAGGGGCTGGGCTGCAAGTTTGGTTTGAACTGTAAGGTGGTCTGTCTAAGCTCACCAGCTACTCCTTGTAAATCCTATACAGAGTTTCTATGAGTTGGAATTGACTTGACGACTCTTAACTACAATACCAATACCTATTTGGCAGGAACCTTGAAGATTTCATATAGAAGAGGATACTTGAACCAGGATTGGAAAAATTTTTTGTATATGTATGCATTTTAGTACTCTACTTTAAGTCAGAATTTTTTATATTGTGGGGATGAATAGAATGGACAAGTTAGGGACGATTAGCCCATCACAAGTGTTCCCATGTGGCCTGAGGGTAGGATATAAATGGGAAACCCAAGAGAGATGTATAAGGAACTCTGGAAGTGTAGTGGGTTACAAATTGAGCTGCTAACCACAAGGTCAGCAGTTTGAATTCACCAGGCACTTCATACGAAAAAGATGAGGCTTTCTGCTCCTGTAAAGATTTACAGCCTCAGAAACCCTATACAGGACTGCTATGAGTTGGAATTGACTAGAGGCACACAACTACCACCAAGAGAGGTATATGGTAATGAGGCTAGAGACTATGATATGTAGTGAAACACCACATAAGTTAATAAGCAGGCAAATCATATGATGATATATATCTATATATTTGGATTGGACTGTTTTGTTTATTTAAAGGGAAAACAATTGAATATCTTAATCATGTGGTTTTTTTTTATTTTTTAATTAAAGCAAAGCAAAACAAAAACCCTCTTAACATGCTGCTTACTATGTTCTGTAAGTGAAGAAAGCAAAAGTGACTAGGTCAAGCTGTATAGGACAAGACAGTAACCTCAGCCTGGGTCAAGCAAGGATTCAAGTAATTTATTTGTTTGCAGCCCAGTGGCAGAGTCTCATACTCAGGTTGCTAATGGGAGAAGATCACTGCAGAACTGACATTTATTCCCTTTTGCAAAGCAACAAGGCATCATGAATGCTCACCTTCCCGGTCAAGTTTTATGGTTAATGACAGGACTGAGTTCATCCATGTGAAAAGACAGCTGAGTCTGGGACAGAAACTCTTCAAAGGAAAACCGCCCCTTTAACAGTCAGAAAACTTAAGCCCACACATAACCAAATTCACTTTCTTAAAAAAGTTTTTATTGTGAATTATGTGTTAGTTTACATGGCTGAACATTATCTTTACATTCATGCTATCATGTTTTGTTTCATTGCAATGGTCACAATTCCCTGCATGCATCATCAAACAACAAAAGGGTACACCCCAAATGCCTGCCCCAAATTCGCTTTTGAGACAAGTCCAACCCAAAATTCAGCAGTGGGCTGGATGATAAGTAGGCACAGTATCCCAGCCCAGATACTGCTTTGTTCCTTCTCTAGATCAGATGGCTCTTGAGGAGAAACACTCCAACATTCATCTTGTAAGCCAGGAAAGATGAACAGAGGCAAAAGTGTGGTCTTGTTCTTCACAGATTCATTTTGGTTCTGGTAGATCCTGAGCTATAAGCATTCAATTCCTACTGTATGCTCTGTGTTCAGATAAAGCTGTTCTTCCAGGAGTTAGCACCAACACTCATGTCATCTGTCAGTTAAATCTCCTGGATTTAGTAACTCCTGTGGATTTACTGCCGTTAGGACATAAACCTCGTATGACTGCCTTCCTGACTGCATGTTCACCAAGTGATATGTCACATCAGGCACTGAAGACAGTGGGCGTGGGGATCCTTCAGCAAGCACCTCAGTTTGCTCCTGTTCTTGACTCCCAGCTGCTCCTATCTGTAAGTGATGATTTTTATGTGCACATTCCTGCTCCCACTTTAAGAGAAGGCCTTCCCACAGACTTGGCACTGATGAGGTTTCTCTCCTGAGTGAACCACCAAATTTTTTCAGAAGCTAGAATACTCAGCAAAGGATTGGCCACACCCTTGGGCTTCACAAAGGAATGGGTTCTCTCCTGTGTGGATGCGTAGGTGGTTGCTTATTATCACAGTTGGACTCAAGGCACATAAAGAGCTTCTCCCATTGTGAGTTCTCATGTGTACTTTCAGCCTCTGCAGCCCATAGAAGTTTCTCCCCACAACCTTCTGCAAAGCAGATGAAGGAGTGGTCATTTTGATGAGTTTTGAGGTGGTACTTAAAGTGATCTGGCCAAATAAATGTCCGGTCACAGCCTTCAACTGTACAGCTGAGTTTCTTCTCCACTTGAGGAAGGGGCCCAGAGTCTTTGGGTTGCCCATCACCAGAGCCAAGATGGACATTTTCTCCATTGCTGCTGGTTTTTAAATTTTTTGCCAGTTGTGCATGAGTAGCAGCAATCAAATTGTCATGGGCCAGCTCCTGAACCCAGAAGAACCATGGAATGCTACTGTCTGTGCTCTTGCTGGAGATGAAATAATTTCCTGAATCCTCTGTCTCATCTTTTATAAAATACTAAGCGCTCAGCTGAAGAGTCCACATCTGCTTGTGTTAGGTTAAGAAGAATAAAATAAATACTATCACTTGGCTGCAGATCGTGCAACAAACTAGGAGAATCTGCAGTTGATAAAAACTCCGGGGACTTCTGTATAGTCTGAGCCCTTGTCTCATCTCCATCCTGGCCTGCATTCACCTGAAGGCTTCTCAACACAGCTGAGGAAGGGACATCTTAGGAAGAGTTAGTATGATTTGGAGTATCATCTGGTAACATTAGCTGGCTGCATTCTGAAGTCTTAGTCACTGCAAGGAGGGACAAGCAAGTAATGTCTTTGACCTCTGATTCTACTAGCCCCTGTCCCAAAGAGATAGATGTATTCTGAACAAATGTACCAGGAGTTCTGGCTTGGATTCTAACTCATCTGATAATATTGATTCAGCTTCCAAATCCTGCAGCTGTTCAGGAAACAAGTTCAAATTTAATTCAGAGTCAATGACACCTTCCTGTTATGCTCACATTTCATTAGGAAATGCTATGCTCTTCTGGTGAGATGCTGTGTTAAGAAGTGTATCAATTTTGCCTTTGGGTCCCGGGCAGCTGTCCGTCCATCAGTCAGTCCTGGATTCCATCCTGAGATATTTAAAAATATATATTTAATATTATAAGTGAAGAAACTTAGCTGTTGGATAGATTGGAGGTGGCAGTGACAAAGTAGGAGAGGGTCAACAAAACTAGGGACATCTTATGAGGTGAATTGATAATATAGCAGTAACCATGGACTCAAGCATACCAGTGGTCATGAAGATGGCACAGAACACAGGAAACATTTTGTTCTACTACATGTAAGTTGACCATGAATTGGAACTGACTCACTAGCAACTAACAACAATGATGGTTAAGTTTGCTTTATCAGTCTCCAAAGGGAGATTTCTGGTATCTATGAAAGATATAGAAAAAGGATGAAGATTTAAATCTGTAAGATTCCTTGAGGTTTTTTTTTTTTTTTTTTTTTGTGTGTGTGTGTGTGTTTTACCTTTGTTGTATGGAATCCTTCTTTATAGGATTTGGCAGTTGAAGAGATGACTACTTCTGATTAGCAAAGCAAAGAAACCCACAACCCCCCCCCAAAAAAAAATTATTTGTGATATTCTCCATATATTTTTTTGCTTGCTTCTATAGTTATTATTACTAAAGTATACAGTGATAGATATTTATTAGAATTACAAAATAAAAGCAAAGCAAAACAAACTCTCCAAACAAACAAAACCACAAACCATATAAACCAAACCCATTGTTGTCAAGTTGATTTAAACTCATAGCAACCCTATAGGATAGAGTAGAACTGTCCTACAGGGTTGTCAAAGCTGTAAACTTTGTGGAAGCAGATTGCTACTTCTTTTTTCCACTGGTGGGTTCAGATTACTGACCTTTCAGCCAATATCCCAGTGCTTTAACCACTGTGCCACCAAGCCTTCTAACAAAGCCACAGATAAATCATTTGCCCTTTGAGACCACCAAGATTTAAAGATTGTTAATGCTTTGGTGCATAACCTTGAAATGATATTTGGCTTACTACACATTTACACATTTATATATGTATACAGTAATCAATTAGCATGCACCAGGGAGGTTCCAAAGTTAGTGGAAAAATTAAATTAAAAGATAATGGAATTTTCCCACAACTTTTTAGAGTCCCTTCATTCATCTGTTTTATAATATTTTATTCATGATATATAAAGATTTTCTAAAAAGTTGTCAAGAATAAAAGGCAACACAACTTCTGCTTGGAAAATGTACCTACCTTGGAAGCTCTGAGCTGACATGACGTGTAAGAAGTCTGGCTACATAGAATAGCCATGTTGGAGAGACCACGTGGAGAAACCACATTAGAGAAAAGATGCCCAAGGAGAGACAGTTACAACAGCCTGAGAGGGTTTGAATTTTCCTTGCATGAATCACTACACACATGATTTTACTACTCAACCTTAAAACAACCCTAGCTGACTCAAAGTGTAGCAGAGATAAGTAGTTCTTGCTAAGTTACGCACAAATTGCGGGCGCATGCAAAACAAAACAAAAAGGAAATGTTACTAGTGTTTTAATCCACTGTGTTTTGTTACATAGAAATAAATTACTGGAACACATCTACTTAATTTCTCATAATGACTGCACAATGATAAACCTTGGCAGTTCCCTACTGTAGGCTATTTTTCTTTCTTTTCATTTAGGTTTTGATCACTATATAAACTAAGTTGAATAAATTTGAACATGCATTTCTGTGTACTTTTAAAATTACTTTAAACTGATTCTAAAAATTCCAGCTAGTACTAAATAATATTTCAAACAGAAGTGTGTCCTTGTGGTTGTTTTTTCACAAGGATTCCAGATTGTATATGTTTATTCTTTTTAATATTTGGCTAATCTAAGGTTGAAAATAGTAATTCCTACACAAAATAAAAATTTTCAATGACTTGTTTACGTATTGAGCAAAGACAATTGACAAAATGATACTTTAATGATATAAAGGTTGTAGAAGTTATTCCTGGCTTATTTCTGACTTCAGAGCATTTTTGAATCACAGTTTGTTGGTAAAATACATTATGGAATTCCTTAAGGGATTTTCTCAAAGCATTGTTGTTGTTGTTGGGTACCATTGAGT
>NW_006408929.1:405794-407874 GCF_000296735.1 Chrysochloris asiatica | reverse complement strand
GCCTCCAAGGAGCACTCTGGCTGCACTTCTTCCAAAACAGATTTATTGGTTCTTTTGGCAGTCCATGGCACTTTCAGTATTCTCCTCCAACACCAACTTCTGGTAGTAGTACATGGTATATTCAACACCCTTCACAAACACCAACATTTAAACATATTAATTTTTCTATTACTGTGTACTTTTTGTTGTTAAGTGTCATTGAGTAGATTCCAACTCATAGCAACTCTATAAAGGGTTTTCAAAGAGTGGCTGGTAGATTTGATCCCAACCTGGTGGTTAGCAGTCTAGTGTTTATCCTACAGTGCCACATCACCTAGAAGGGGGAAAAAAAAAACAGTCAGTAAATATTAGCTTCCCCTAGAATTTCCACCCAACTACTTGAGTGTTCCTGTGATCCTAAGAGCTATGCCATAGATATTTTAAATACCAGAAGGATCACCCATTGTGGACAGGTTTCAGCTGAGCTCTCATACTAAGACAGACTAGGAAGAATGAGAGGCGGACAATTTCTGAGTGTTTAACCATGGAAAACCTTTTGAAGAGCAGTGGAATGCTGTCAGATAGTGTCAGAGTCTTGAATATTGAAACGTGCTGAATAGTGCCAGAATATTGTCAGATATTGTGCCAAAAGATGAGCCCTTCAGTCTGGAAGGCACTCAAAATGCAATCGGATTTGACCTAGTTTTGGTGGCTTGATGACTAGAGCTTGACTAGAAAAAGATAAAGAAATTTGATAAAGGAAGAAAATGTACAATTTGATGAACTTGACCTATACTTAGGGATGTAGTACCTCAAAATATCAACCAAGAGGGAAGGAGTCTTCACATCAAGGATTGAGTCTGTCCCCTTGGTGTACAGGGTTGATAGGGATGGGCAAATTAGATGTTGGCTATAAAAGCACAAAGTGGCTGACTTACAAGTTTCCAAGTGGAAGTTTAGTTTCAGAGTGTGAGCAGAAAGGTAGAATCTCCACTGAATAGGTTTTATTTTGTTTATATGAGTCTGGTGAAAGGAGATGGTGATAGGACTCTTTTGATTGAATAGTGAGTAATTGTTATCATGACTAATTATGACTGTCACAACTGTAAAGGTAAAAGTTTTGTAACATAGAGGGGGAAGTAATTAATCTTACATTGCAGGAACAGAGGACCCTAGGACCATCAAGAGAAAAGAGCATTACTGGAACATGGCACCCTAGCCAGAGAAACAGTGACACCAGAGATAGAGGCAGAGGTGATGGCTTGGAGAGCTAGAGCAGCTGAGGATTTCTCATGGAAAGAGAAAGGCTGTGTGCTGGTGGCCAGGAGCCTGGCTTGCAGAATATGCCCTTTGGTTGTTTAAATGATTATATATTCCTGAGTGTTTTTTGTGTACATTCAAAAAACCCCAAAATAATGACAAACAAACAGAGGAAATAGTATTAAACACTGTTAAATGATGATGCATAGAGGGGATCGTAATCATTGCAATGAAACAAAATACGATAAGATGAGAGCAAAACCAATTTTCTTCCATGTAAACTATCACTCAATTCACAATAAAAATGTAAAAACAAACAAACAATAAACCAAGAAACCCACTTACATTAATAATATTTTGCCTATACAAATTTAACTTAGGGGAGGATGGACATTTCTTTTGATATAATAACTCTTCCTGTGAAACCCATTAATAGCAACATAACAAATAAAACTTTTTATAAATTGAAACAACCAATCTTTGCTATTTTTCCAGTGACCCAATGGGAAGCCTCCAGTAAAATTTTATGTTTAAAGATATCCTGAAAGTTTTCTGTTAATATTTGATTTTGGGAATCAAAAAATCAAAGGTTATTAGGAAATTGGAATGTTTAAGATAGGGACGTGGATGTCTGCAAAAAAATACTTGACTCCATTTGAAATTGTATGGGCTTGTGTTAAACTATTTTATGTATATCTCTGTCTTTATATAAATGTCCAGATATGTGCCATGGTATATTCACCTTCCCAGATATAGTCTTTTGCCTGTAATTTACTCTTTCCTTTCCTATAATGGGAAATTAATCAGTGGCTTGGCCAAGTTTCAAATTAAAAAAAAAAAA
>NW_006408929.1:402171-404909 GCF_000296735.1 Chrysochloris asiatica | reverse complement strand
TCTTCATCAGTAAATGTTTTAAGTCCTCTTCACTTTCAGCAAGCAAGGTTGTATCATCTGCATATCACAGGTTGTTAATGAGTCTTCCTCCAATCTTGATTCCATGTTTTTCATATAACACAGCTTCTTGGATTATTTGGTCGGCATATAGGTTAAATAAGTATGATGAAAGGATACAACCTTGTTGCACACCTTTCTCAATTGTAAACCATTCAGTGTTCCCATGTTCTGTTCGAACAAACTGCCTCTTGGTCCAGGTGCAGATTCCTCATGAGCACAATTAAGTGTTCTGGAACACTCATATTTCACAGTGTTGTCCATAGCTTGTCATGATCCACACAATCAAAAGCCTTTGAGTAGCCAATAAAGCACAGGTAAACATGTTTCTGATATTCTCTGCTTTCAGCCAAGATCCATCAGACATTAGCAATGATATCCCTCATTCCATGGCCTCTTCTGAATCTGGCTTGAACCTCTAGAAGTTCTCTGGCAATGTATGATTGTAGCTGTTTCTGTAATACCTTTAGCAAAACTTTACTCACATGGGATATCAAAGAGATTGTCCGATGATTTCTTGAAGTGTAGGTATCTTAAATTCCCTAAGCTCTGCCAACATGTCTGTATTCAATCTTCTTCCTGGTAAATTGGATGAGAACCACCTCTTTAGTGGGAAAACCTTCAATGCAATGTCATGGCTGCTAGTTTTAAATGCGAATTCTCTTTTGGTTCTTAGTGTACTAATTTATTTAAAGTTATATAATAGATACTGAATGTGAAAATAGGTCAAAAGGTCAGCCATAGGAACTCAGCAGATACTCCAGGAGAAATAGATGTGGCAGTAGGCTTCTGTAAGAAACCCTATGGGATAGTGCTGTTGTGTCTTACAGGGTCTTTATTAGTCTATGAGTGGAACTGACTTGTCAATAATGGTTTATATTTTTGGAAAGGGGCTATGACATCTCTGGGGGTGGGGGCACAAATAGTTCGCACAGGCCAGTAACCAAAATGTAGGTACTTGAAACCCAACTAGCATCACTCACCATAGAAGAAAAGTCCTTGTGGAATAAGATTGTTGTTACTTGGTGCTCTGACATACAGTGACTTTATATATAAAGAAAGGAACTCTGCCTGGTCCTGTACCATCCTGACAATCTGCATATTTGAGTCTATTGTTGCAGCCACTGTGTCAATCTATCTCACTGAAGGTCTTCCTCTTTTTCTCTGACCTTCTATTTTATCAAGCATGAGTCATTTTCCAGGGACTGCTCCATCCTGATAACATGTCCAAAGTACGGAAGACAAAGTCTTGCCATCCAACCTACTAAGGAGCATTCTGACTGTACTTTTTCTAACACAGATTTGCTCATTCTTCTGGCATGGCACTCCAACTTATTTCAATTTTTTTTTTTTCACCAGAAAACATAAATCAAATGTATTAATTATTCTTTAGTGTTCCTTATTCATTGTACATTTTTTTCATGCATATAAGTGACTGAAAACACCATGACTTGGATCAGGTTCACCTCAATCCTCAAAGTGATATCTTTAGACTTTTTTTTAACCACTTTAAAAAGGTCTTTTGCAGTAGGCTTTGCCCAAAGCAATAAGCTGTTTGATTTCTTGACTGCTGCTTCCATGGGCATTTGTTGTGGATCCAAGGAAAATGAAATTACTGAAAATATCAATCTTTTCTCCTTTTATTATGATCTTGTTTATTGGTCTGGTTGTGAGAATATGCCCCCCCCCCCACACACACACGTTGAGGTGTAATCCATACTGAAGACTGTAGTCTTTCCTCTTCATTAGTAAAATCTTCAAGCCCTCTTTCCTTTCAGCAAGCAAGTTTGTATCATCTGCTTATCACAGTTGTAAATGAGTCTTCCTCCAATTTTGGTGCCATGTTGTTGTTAGGTACTATCAAGTCAGTTCTGATTCATAGTGATTCTATGGATAGCAGAACAAAACACTGCCCATACCTGTGCTAGCCTCACAGTTGTTGTTATGTTTGAATCCACAGTTGCTACCACTATGTCCGTCTTCCTCTTTTTCACTGGCCCTCCACTTTACTTTCTTTCCAGGTACTGGTCCTTCCTGAAAACATGTCCAAAGAATTAAAGATGAAGTCTTTCCATCTTTGCTTTTAAGTGGCATTCTGACTGTACCCCTTCCAATACAGGTTTGTTCTTCTGGCAGTAAATGGTATTTCTAATATTCTTCAATAACACTGTAATTCAAATACATTGATTCTTCTATGCTATTTCTTATTCATTGCCCAACTTTCACATGCATATAAGGTGATTGAAAATGTCATGACTTGAGGCCTTTAAAGTGACATCTTTGCTTTTTATCACTTTAAAGAGGTCTTTTGCAGCAGTATGATTAAGTATAGTGAAAGGACACACACCTTTCCAGATTTTAAACCTTTCAGTATCTCCTTGTTCTGTTCAAATGACTACCTTTTGGTCTATGTGCAATTTCCTCATTAACACAATTAAGTGTTCTGAAATTTCCATTCTCTACAATGTTATCAATAGTTTGTTATGATCTGCACAGTTGAAAGCCTTTGCATAGTCAATAAAATATTTGAATTAGAATAGTAGACTTCCTAAAAGTGTAATATTGTTATTAAGTGGTGTAGAGTCAGTTCTCACTCATAGTGATCCTGGGTCTGAATGGTCTTGTGGTTAGCAGTCAAGTGTTTATCCTACAGCTCCACACCAGGACTCCAGAAGTGAAAT
>NW_006408929.1:396552-401761 GCF_000296735.1 Chrysochloris asiatica | reverse complement strand
AACTTGACAGCATTCAACAACAACAAGAAGTGCTTTTTGGGAAAAATTCAACTTACTTGTAACATTAGGACCTTGAGACGTGTCCTCTCCCAGTGGCTGTTTATTTGTTTTTTAAAATGAATGAATGTCTTCCATTTTTTTTCTGAACATACTCTTCAGGATGTTTTGAAATACCTGGCCTTCTATTGTAAAAGTGAGAACCTGAATGGTACAATGTATTTTGCCCGAAACAAAATTTATATTTCCATAAATAACTATTTTATTGTTGCTGTTAGCTGCCATGAAGTGGGTTCTGACTCATAGTAACTCTATGCACATCAGAACAAAAATCTGCCTGGTCCTGAACAATCCTCACGACTATTGCTAAATTTGAACCAATTATTGTTGCCATTGTCAACACATCTTATGGAGAGTCTCCTGGGTTTTTGCTGATCCTCTACTTTACCAAGCATAATGTCCTTCTCCAGGGACCGGCTCCTCCTGACAACATGTCTGAAGTATGGAAGAGGAAGTCTGGCCATCCGTATCTTAAGAAGCATTCTGGCTGTATTTCTTCCAACACAAATTTGTTTGTTTTTCTAGCAACCCATGGTGTTTTTAAAATTCTTCTGCAATTTTAATATTCTTCCTTATTCATCGTTCAACTTTCACATGCATATGAGGTGTTTGAAAATACCATGGCTTGGGTCAGGTGAACCTTAGTCCTCAAAATGTTATCTTTACTCTTAAGTATGGTGACAGGATACAACTCTAACACACCTTCCTTGATTTTAAACCATTCAGCATCTCCTTGTTGTGTTCTAATGACTGCCTCTTGGTCTATGCACAGGTTCCTAAGGAGTATAATTTTGTGTTCTGGAATATCCATTCTTCACCATGTTATCCACACAGTCAAAAGCCTTTGCATAGTCAGTACAACACAAGTAAATATCTTTTTGGTATTCGCTGCTTTCAGTGAAGATCAATTTGATGTCAGAAATAATATCCCTTGTTCCACAGTCTTTTCCAAATCTGATTGAGTTTCTGGCAGTTCGCTGTTGATGTACTATTGCAGTCATTTTTGAATTATCTTCAGCAAAATTTTACTTGAGTGTGATACTAATGATATTGTTAGATGATTTCCATATTCCTTTTGGTCACTTACTTTTGGAAGGGGCACAAATATGGATCTCTTCCAATCAGTTGGCTAGGTGTCTTCCAATTCTTGACACAGATGAATGAGTGCCTTCAGTGCTTCATTAGTTTGTTGAAATATTTCTATTTGTGTTCCATCAATTCTTGGAGCTTTGTTCATCTCCAATACCTCTATTACAACTTGGACTTCTTCCTTCATTACCATCTATTTTTGATCATATGCTACCTCTTGAAATAGTTAAACAGCAACCATTTCCTTTTGGTATAGGTACTCTACATTCCTTCCATTTTCTTTGGGTGATTTCTACATCATTAAATATTTTGCCCATAGAATCTTTCAATATCACAAGTTGAGGTTTGAAGTTTTTCTTCAGTTCTGAGAAATGCTTAATGTGTTCTTCCCCTTTGGCTTTGTGTCTCCAGGTCTTTGTCTTCTTGAGCTGCCCTTAGAAGTTTTCTGTTCAGGTCTTTGATTTCCTAGTTACCATTCCTGTTAGCATCTTTACACTGAAGAACAAATTTCAGAGTCTCTTCTGACAACCATTTTGGTCTTTTCTTTCTTTCATATCTTTCTAATTATCTGTTTTTCTTCCTGTATGATGTTATTGATGTCACCCCACAGCTTTTATCATCTTCTATCATTAGTGTCAAATCTATCAGATTTGTTCTTCAGATGGTCTCTAAATTTAGGTGGGATATGTTCAAAGTCATATTTTGGCTCTTGTGGACTTGTTTTAATTTTCTTCAGCTTCAGCTTGAACTTGCATATGACCAATGGGTTATCTGTTTCACAGTCAGTCCTTGACCTGGTTTTCGGTGATAATAGGGAGATTTTCCACCTTGTCTTCCCACAGTTGCAGTCAATTTGATTCCTGTACATTACATTTGGTGAAGTCCATGTGTATAGTCACTTTTAATGTTGTCTAATAAAGGTATTTACAATGAATAAATCATTGGTCTTGCAAAATTCTATCATGTGATCTCCAGTATCATTTTTATCACCAAGACTATTTTCCAACTAATGATCATTCCTCTTTCCAACATTTCCATTCCAAGTTTCCAACCTTTGCATTCCAATCACCAGTAATTATCAATACATCTTGATGGCATGTTTGATCAATGTCAGAATGAAGAAATTCATACAATTCTTCAGTTTCATCATCATTGACTTTAGTGGTTGGTCCATAAATTTGAATACTAGTGGTAATAACTAGTCTTCTTTGTATGCATATGGATACTTTCCTAATATTGATAGCATTGTACTTCAAGAAAGATCTTGAAATATTCTATTTGATGATGAATGCAATGTCAAACCTCTTGAATTTGTTGTTCTTAGTATAATAAACCATACGATTGTCAAATTCAAATCACTAAGACTAGTCTATTTCAGCTCACTGATGTCTAGGATATCGATATTTATGTGCTTCAATTAGTTTTTTATAACTTTCAGTTTTCCTAGATTCATACTTCATACATTCCATGTTCTGATTATTAATGGGTTTGCAGCTGTTTCTCCTCATTTTGAGTTGTGCCCCATCAGCATATGAAAGTCTTGAAAGCTTTATTTCATTCTCGATGTCATGGTCAAGTCTACTTTGAGGAAGGAGTTCTTTCCTAGTTGTGCTTTGAGTATTTACACACTGAGGGGCTTATCTTTTGGCACTATGCCTGACAATATTCTGGTGCTGTTCATAGTGCTTTCATCTTCTGGCATTATAGCTGACAGCAATGATGGTGGATATGTGCTGTGGAGTCAGTTCTAACTCATAGTGACCCTGTACAGGGTTTCCGAGGCTGTAAATCTTTACAGAAGCAGAAAGCCTCATCTTTCTCCCATGAAACAGCTAGCTGATAGTTTCAAACTGCTGACCTTGTGGTTTTCAGCCCGATTCGTAACCACTATGCTACCAGAGCTCCTTATATCTGACAGTCCTCTGCTCCTATTCATAAGATTTTCAGTAGCTAAACATTCAGAAGTAGTTTTCCTTTCCTTCGTCCTAGTCTGTCTTAGTCTGGAAGCTTTACTAAAATCTGTCCACAATGGATGACCCTGCTGACATTTAAGTATCAGTGACGTATCTTCCAGCTCACAGCAACATATAAGCCTCCTTAGTATGACAAACTGATAGATGAATCATAGCCCTGTGTCTTACTAAAGACAAATGTTCGTCAACTCAAATGTCTATAAAAGCTTCATAAGTAACATGTTTTCTTAACTAGGTTTTCCTAGTGAAACAGAAACTGTGATATAGATAGATAAACATATAGATAGATGATAGAAAGACACATAGACAGATAGATGGATAGATAGATATAGATATAGATATAGATATAGATAAGCAATTAGCTTAGGCAATTTTAGGGGTTGGCAAGTCCAAAATCTGTAGAGAAATGGGAGATTTCTTACATCTTGTATTACAAAAACAGTAGTTCAGATGACAGGAAGAGTAAGGGGTGAGGGAGATCTTGAAAAATATCAATTTATAGTCTGGAAACCTCCCTTGTCACTCTTAAAGCCTTCAACTCTTTAACTGACTGAGTGAGACATCATCCTGAGATACACACACATTATGAAATGTGATCTGTTTTAATTAAGGCCAGTTGATTTACCTCATAACAAACACTAGACTAGTGTTTGATCAAACAAATGACCACCAAATCCTTCAAGTTTACCCATAAAACTAGTTCGTTTTTGTGGTAGTTACCACATATATGGAATGGAGTCCTAGTATGGTGTTTCAGGATAATGTGCTGGTCTGCAAGGTGAGTTTGAACTGCAAGGTCAGTGGTTCAAACTCACCAGCCACTCCTAGGAAACACTACACAGCATTGCTATGTGTTGGAACCAACTGGACAGCACTTCATAACAACAACAATATATTGAATAGATATTAAGAAGAGACTGGCACTAAAACATGGAGGATTAAATTTAAAATTTTAATTAAAATAATAATAGCTAATTAAACATTTGCAAATTAAATAGCAAATTAAAACAACAATAGCAAGTTAAACTCTACTGTGTCTAGAGAAAGATAACAACAACAAACAATCATTTTTTTGCCCAGCTTTAGCAGCTGGCCACTTGTTTGCAACTATTCTATCAAGCCAGCAGTCATGCTGCCAGCATCCAATAGAATTGACCTCTAGTGACTTTGTGTTCCTCATGGCTTGCACATCAATCAACTTGATACTTCACTTTCTAAACAACTTGGTTCCTGGCACTCTACTTTGTTTTCCTTTTATTAGGGATCACATTTCTCCCATTTCTAACATGAAAGGGAATGTCTGCTTCACTGCCCATGAAAACTCTGTATTGATGAAGTGCTTCTGATCCTCTCTCCATTCTCTTCATTGTCTTCTCTGCATCAAGAGCAGGACACAATCTTGAGAAGAACCAGATTCCCACTAGGTAAGGTTAGTGTCTTGAAAATCTTGATTTAGACTGATGGATTTCTCTTATAGTTCCTGGATTGAGGCAAGATAGTTTGACGGAAACATTTGGTCCTTTGATGCCTGAATGTGCTCAAGATGTTCTATAGTCTCACTCTTCCCATGTGTGGATCCTGAGATGCAGGTTGAAGAGAAGGTATTAGGAGGCCCCATGTTGGCTACATGTACAAACTATACCTTTGATTAACTTTGCAAGCAATAAATTATATAATAACGAACTTACATTGCTTTCTGATCTAATTGTCACTTGGTTCAGATTATATAATAAGGAAAAGTTTAGGACTTAGGCCTTTTGTTGTTGTTAGGTGCCATCGAGTTGGTGCCAACTAATAGTGACCCTATGCACAGCAGAATGAAACACTGCTGAATCCTGGGCCAACTTCACTATTATTGCCACACTTGAGTCAATTGATGCTGCCACTTGGCCAATTCATCTTGTTGGGGGTCTTCTCTTTTTCTCTGACCCTCCACCTTAGCAAACATGATCTCCTTCTCCAGCAACAAGGCCCTCCTGAAACTATGTCCAAAGTATGCCAGACGAAGTTTGGCCATCCTGGCCACCAAGGAGCATTCTGGCTGCACTTCTTCCAACACAGATCTGTTGGTTCTTTTGGCAGTCCATGGC
>NW_006408929.1:393405-395097 GCF_000296735.1 Chrysochloris asiatica | reverse complement strand
TCTTCCATTTGCTTTAGCACCTCTACGCTGGAGAGCAAGTTTCAGTGTCTCTTCTGACATCCATTTTGACCTTTTCCTTCTTTCTTGTCTTCTTAAAGACTTTTTGCTTTCTACATGTATGATGTTCTTTTTTTTTAAGGTTTTTATTGTGGATTGAGTGAAAGTTTACAAGGCAAATCATTAGTATTACATTCAACAAATCATACACCTTGTTTCATTACAGTGGTTATAAACCCCTCCATGTACCATCAATTAACAGTATTTCTCTCTATCCACTTTGTTGTTGTTGTTGTTGTTGTTGTTAAGTGCCGTGGAGTCAGTTTCGACTCATAGCGACCCTACACAGGGTTTCCGAGGCTGTAAATAAAGACGGGAGCAGACTGCCTCATCTTTCTCCCATGGAACCGCTGATAGTTTCGAACTGCTGACCTTGCGGCTCACAGCCCGATTTGTAACCACTATCCGCTTTAGCTTTTTTTTTTTTTGAAAAAAAAACAACAACAAAAAATTCAGGCATATGTAATTATTTACACCTCCAAAGGGTACATTCTGCAAGTCTCCCTCCTGGCCACCAGTTCTTAGTTCCTCTCTTTCCATAAATCTAGAGTCCTCAGCCACTGTCCTTTCCATAACCTCTTCTCTTCCTCTGTGTCTGGAGTTGCTGCTTCTCTGGATAAGGTCCTGCATTCTGCTTGTGTGCTTCTCCCTTGATGATTCTAGGGTCCTCTGTTTCTGGACTGTTTTTGTTACAAAACTTCTACTTTACAATTGTGATAGTCGCAATTAGTCATCATAACAATTATTCACTATTGAATCATAGGAATCTTATCACATCTCTTTTAACCAGACTTTATCCTTTTTTATGTTTGCTTTTCTATCTTAGTATTGTTGAGAGATTTATCTTCTAGCTCACTAGCTCTGGCTTCTATCTCTCCAATTCTACTCCTTTGCCCTTTCAGTGTATTGTCCATTTCTGATATTCGATTATTAATTGTTTGGACCTCTTTCTGTAGGTTTTGAATTGTTTCCAGTGCTGTATCTATTTTATTTGGTTGTTCCTGTAGCACTTTCCTGACTTCTTCTTTATTTTTCTCAACTGCATTGTATAGTATTTTGATACATTTTATAATCATTTTTCTGAATTCCTTCTCTGGCATTTCCAAAGCCTGCCCATCTTCCAGTATGTAGTGTAGTCCTACTTCCAGCTCATTTGCTTCAGTCACTTTATCTTGTTTCTGGACATGTGCTGACATGGTCATCTGCTTCTGTTTTTTGGGCATATTCAGGAGTTATCTGTAGCCTTCATACTTAGATAGGTGTTTATTTTGGCATTTTTTTATGCTTTCTGATTGCCTCCAAGTAGATGTGATCAGGATATGGGCTTCTCTTTTCACTCTTCTTCCTGAGAAGTTTCAAGTTGCCACTTTTGGTCATTGTCACATAACTCAGGGCTTAATTTTCGGCCTAATTCACTTTTAGTCTGCCTGTCCTGCTCCACAATCCCTGTTCAGGCTTTTTTCCTAGTGATAAACAGTTCAGGGCCAGTTGTGGCCATTAGGTTTTATGTGAAAACTGTCACTTTAAATTTCAAGGAGATCTGTGCACATGCATGGTATAGCCATCCTGGGGTGAGAGTGGGGTGTCTACTCACTCAGGCATCCCTTCTAGTCACCAGAATGGAGGTGCGCAGAT
>NW_006408929.1:372115-392235 GCF_000296735.1 Chrysochloris asiatica | reverse complement strand
TTCCATTTCATTTTTGACAACTTCCAATTTTCCCAGATTCATCATACTTTGTACATTCCATGTTCCAATTTTCAGTGGATGTTTACAGCTGTTTCTTTTCATTTTTAGTTGTGCCCCATCAGCAAATGAAGGTCCCCTGGGCTTTTCTCCCATGGGCTTTACTCCTTTCATGTCATCATGGTCAACTCTACTTTGAGGAGCAGCTCTTCCCCAGTCACATTTTGAGTGCCTTCCAACCTGAAGCACTCATTTTATGGCAATATATTTGACAGTGTTTCTCTGCTATCCATAAGGTTTTCAGTGACTAGCGATTCGAAAGTAGTTCGTCACTCCTTCTTCTTCGTCTGGAAGCTCATCTGAAACCTGTCCACTATGGGTGACCCTGCTGGTATTTAACATAATGGTGGCATAGCTTTCAGAATCACAAGCCACCACAGTATGAGAAACTGACAGACGAGTGGTCGTACTCTTAGAGGACCATAATATCTTATGATATATTCTCACATTTTTTTGGTGTTTTTATGCTCCCATTGCGAACAGACATTTCACTAATTTAAACTTGGTGCCATAGGATAAGCACTCTACTTCAAGGTCAGATTAAACTGCAAGTTTGCTGGTTCAAACTCATCAGCTGCTTCACAGAAACCCTATACAAGGTTGCTACAAATTCGAACCGACTTGATGGCACTTAACAACTACCTACAATCCTTGATGAGGGAGCACTCATGGCATTGCAAGGTAAGTGTTAGAATGCTAACCAGAAGGTCAGTAATTCAAATCCACCAGCCACTCTGTTGAAAGATGCGGCTTTCTATCTCTGTAAAGATTTACAGTCCTGGAAAGTCTACACAGGGTTGCTATGAATTGGAACTGACTTAATGGCACTTAACAACAACAATGGGAACAATGTCAACTACTAAACCATTGCAACAGAACTGCTGTCATAGCAGACTGTGTACTTAAATAGTCACACATTCTGGAACAAAGAAAAGATAGAGAACTCTAAGACAAGACAAGAAGGTCAAACATCTTAAGAGTGAAAGTCTTTCTGTACTGAGACTGAAATGTAATTTTTAAAACATCACTAATAAATGTTTAAATTTTATCTCTTTGAATAAAAACATTTGTGGTTTAATAACTTCAAATTCTTCAGATATGTTATAAATAGACAGGTAACTCTCTGGGAAGATCTGAATGCAATGTTTAAGACAAACAATAATGTTTAAAAATTGCAGAAATTGAAGGAGCAGTGGAATTGGGAAACACAGGGGAAAAGTGTGATGAAGGATATTTTATTATGGGGATTACCATCAATGAAGCAAAATATGTATGTATCTTTAAATGGAAAACTGATTTTTTCCTGAAAACCTTCACCCAATTTCCAATCAAAAAAAAAAAAAAAAAAAGAAGAAAAACACAACTTGGGTAAAATTAACATCATGATAAATAGAGAAAAGATCTCTTGGGAGTAATGTATGCATGGAGAGAGTCTGTTTTAAGGTCTGTCAATTTAAAATCATTTGCCACTTCAAAAAAAAAAAAAAAGAAAAAGAAGAAGAATTTCAGGAATGCCAGGACCAATAGTAATTTCAGGAAACTTAATGTACCAGACTGCAAAGCCGTTTGAACTGCAAGGTCAGGTTGGCAGTTCATGCTCACCAGTTGCTCCTTGGAAATCCTATACAGAGTCACTATGGGTTGGAACCAATTCAATGGCACTTAACAACAACAACAATTTTGACAATGAAAAATATGGAGGAAAGATATTTGAATTAGAGAGTTGTGCTTACATTACAATTTGAAACAGAAGACCAAAGATATTTCATAAGATGGATTCACCTCCTCCTTCATATATTGCAGAATTATCATTGATCTTTTTGGGAGAAAAACATTGTATTAAATGACAAACAGGAAGGTCTGAAGCAACACAAACCCAACAAAATAAAAATATGGAGTGGTTTTAGGTTTCAGGGAAAATGAGTGCTCTGGAGGGAAACTAGTTAAATTGAGGTGGAGCCTAGGGTGAGTGAGTGCTGATTCTTCCCAGCAGTCTTCAATTTATTTTCCAATTTAGCCATTAAGATTCTTACGTGAGACGTTATCCAGGGAAAACTAAAAGAAATGTGCTACCATGGAAAATACAGTGCTTAATGCAATTTGTTCAGGAAGATTTCTAAATCACCCTTTAATTATAAGTGAATAATTTGTTTGTATATTCAAAGAACAATACACTTTAATTTCACATAGCATTAATCTTCACTTGGCAGTGTTAGAAGTTTATTTTATGTTGTGCAGCTACAGGGATATTTAAATTCTTCTACATCGAGTCATAATCTGATAAAGTAAGATTTAAACAGTGTCTTAGTTTAACTCAAATGTTGAATTAGCATCATCACCCATGACATTTGCACAGGGGTGATTCAGAAGGAATAGTGTAGACTCCTTGACTTCCCTTATTTATTTTATGGCTGAAATAGGATAGACCATCAAATAGAAAGCAAATTCAGGTACTCTCCAGACATAACCTTTCTGGGAAAACAGGAGTCTGGACTAGAGAAAGCCCAGCTTGATTCTAATAATAATCCTGTTTCTATTCAGCCACTTCTCTTGGCTGGCACTCCAATGCCTTTGCTTTTCTCAAGGATCTCTGCAAGAATGGGATTGAAAATCTGAAATATCCCTGGTAGTAATCATCAGAGTTTACAGATTTTAGAAACTGGAGAAAAATCAATGGAGTTAAAATATATAATAATGTATGCATTACCATGAAGCGAGAGTCTAGAGAATTGGCTTACCCAAATGCAATTTTGGATAAAAACCCTGACTAGTATACTCAATCTCTATCTCAAGGATTTTATCCTAGGGCAGACTCTACCAGGTCCAATATGACTTCTCATATAGGACAAAGCAGAATGAATGTATGGAAATTCTGTGATTGTAAAAAATAATGGTGCCACATATGAGGAGGCTTCAAAATATTTAAGGGGAAATTTCATTATATTTTAATTTCTTCTACAAACTTTTTGAAAGCCCCTGATATTTGGCAATGGTGAAGAATATTAGTTGGGGCTGCATTTGGTGATTTGTAACAGAAAATTCCTCAATAATCAGTAGTTTAAAAAAAGACATATGTTTATTTCTCTGGAAGTCTGAAGGTAGGAAGTACAAGACTAGTAGAGCAATTGCCACAGACATTAGAAACCATAGATCCTTTTTTTGGTTTTCTCTGGACATCCTTTGCATGCTGCATCATGGACCAAGATGACAGATGGAGTGCCAACCGTCATAGTCATATTTTTATAAAGAGAGTTCCTAAGTGTCTCATACACATTTCCACTTGCATTTTATTGGCCAAATGTTAGTCACATGGTCAAATCTAGTTATAATGGAGGCTTGAAAATTGTATCTTTTCTCAAGTCTTCAGCCAAGATCCACACATCAATTACTAAAGAATAAAATAAGAATGATGGTTTCCCATCAACTAATAAAATCACAGATGATATAAAAATGTATTTCAATGATAAAATCTTTTAGGTCCTTTTCTTTTTAAATTATATTTGTTGTTGTTAAGGACTGTCAATTTGGTTCCGATCCACGGCAACTTTTCCGAGGAGCGCCTGGTGAACTAGAACAAACGACTTTGCAGTCCAGTGTATTCTACTTCCGAATATTTAGTTACTGAAAACCTTATGACTAGCAAAGAAACACTGGCAGATACAGTGCTGGAAAATGAACCCCTCAGGTTGGAAGGCACTCAACATGTGACAGGGGAAGAGCTGCTTCCTCAAGATGACGCAAAAGGAGTAAAGCCCAAGGGAGAAATGCCCACGGGATCTTCATTTGCTGATGGGGCACAATTCAAAATGAAGAGAAACAGCTGTAAACAGCCATTGAAAATCGGAACATGGAATGTACGAAGTATGAATCTGGGAAAATTGAAAGTTGTCAAAAATGAAATGGGACGCACTAGTGAGCTGAAATGGACTGGTATTGTCCATTTTGAATATGACAACCACATGGTTTACTATGCTGGGAATGACAAATTGAAGAGGAACAGTTTTGCATTCATTGTCAAAAAGAACATACCCAGATGAGTCATGAGGTACAATGCAGTCTGTGATAGGATAAAATCCATGCACCTACAGGGAAGACCAATTAATACCACTATTATTTAAATTTATGCCCCAACCACCAAAGCCAGTGAAGATGAAATAGAAGAATTCTACCATCTTCTTTAATCTGAAATTGATCAAACATGCAATGTAGAAGTATTGATCATTACAGGTGATTGGAATGCAAAGGTTGGGAGCAAAGAGGAAGAATCAGTAGTTGGAAAATATGGCCTTGGTGATAGAAATGATGCTGGAGAATGCCTGAGAGAATTCTGCAAAACCAATTATTTATTCGTTTCAAATACTTTCTCTAAACAACATAAGAGATGACTATGCATATTGTTCATCTGGACCTCACCAGATGGAATACATAGAAATCAAATGGACTACATCTGCAGAAAGAATGATGGAAGCTCCATATCATCGTTAAAAACAAGGCCAGGGGAAGACTGTGGAACAGACCATCAATTACTCATATGCAAATTCAAGTTGAAGCTGAAGAAAATGAAAAAAGTCCACAAGAGCCAAAATATGAACTTGAATATATCCCACCTGAATTTAGAGATCATCTGAAGTACAGATTTGATACATTAAACACTAAAGACCAAAGACCAGAAGAGTTGTGGGATGACATCAAGAACTTCATACATGAACAAAGCAAAAAGTCATCGAGAAGACAAGAAAGAAGGAAAGGTCAAAATGAATGTCAGAAGAGACACTGAAATTTGCTCTCCAGTGTAGAGATGCTAAGGCAAATGGAAGAAATGATGAGGTCTAAGAGCTGAACAGAAAATTTCAAAGATCAGTTCGAGAAGATATAGCAAAATATTACAACAAAATGTGCAAAGATCTGGAATCAGAAAACCAAAAAGGAAGAACACGCTCAGCATTCTCAAGCTGGGGGAACTGAAGAAAAAAATTCAAGCCTCGACTTTCATTATTGAAATATTCTCTGGGCAAATTATTGAATAATGCAGAAAGAATCAAGAGAAGATGGAAGGAATACACAGTCACTGTACCAAAAGGAAATGGTTAATGTTCAACTGTTCTAAGAGGTAGCATATGATCAAGAGCCAAT
This sequence comes from Chrysochloris asiatica, assembly GCF_000296735.1. NCBI lineage: Eukaryota > Metazoa > Chordata > Mammalia > Afrosoricida > Chrysochloridae > Chrysochloris > Chrysochloris asiatica. The sequence goes on along the minus strand of NW_006408929.1, from coordinate 387,045 downwards.
GATACTGAAGGAGGAAGTACAAGGTGCATTGGAAAAGAACAAGGCACCAGGAAGTGATGGAATAAAAATTGAAATATTTCAAGATAGTGAGGTGGCACAGGAGGCATTCACTCATCTCTGCCAAGAAATTTGGAACACAACTATCTGGCCGACTGATAGGAAGAGATCCATATTTGTGCCCATTCCAAAGAGAGGTGACCCAATGGAATGAGGAAATCATCAGACAATCTCTTTGATATCCCATACGAGTAAAGTTTTGCTAAAGGTAATTCAGAAATGGCTACAATCATACATTGATAGAGAACTTCCAGAGGTTCAAGCCACATTCAGAAGAGGGATATCATTGCTGATGTCCAATGGATCTTGGCTGAAAGCAAAGAATATCAGAAAGATGTTTATTTGTGCTTTATTGACTACGCAAAGGCTTTCAATTGTGTGATCCTGACAAGCTATGGACGACATTGTGAAGTATGAGTATTCCGGAACATTTAATTGTGCTCATGAGGAATCTGTACTTGGACCAAAAAGCAGTTGTTTGAACATAACATGGGAACACTGAATGATTTAAAATTTAAAAAGGTTTGCAACAGAGTTGCATTCTTTCACCATACTTATTCAGCCTGTATGCTGAGCAAATAATCTGAGAAGCTGGGTCCTATGAAGAAAAACGTGGCATCAAGACTGGAGGAAAACTCATTAACAACCTGCAATATGCAGATGATACAACATTGTTTGTTGAAAGCGAAGAGGACTTAAAACATTTACTGTTGAAGACCAAAGAGCACAACCTTTGGTATGGATTACAACTCAACGTCAAGAAAACAAAAATCCTCAGCAATGGACCAATAAACAACATTCTTCTAAACAGAGAAAACATTGAAGCTGTAAAAGACTTCATTCTTCTTAGATCAACTATCACCATTCACGGAAGCAGCAGTCAAGAAATCGATGTGTTGCGTATGGAAATCTGCTGCACAAGACCTTTTAAAAGTGTTGAAGGGCAAAGATCTCAGCTTGAGGACTAAGGTGATCCTTACCCAAGCCATGATATTTTTAATAACCTCATATGTGTGCAAAACCTGGACAGGGAATTAGGAAGACTGTAGAAAAATTGATGCTTTTGAGTTACGGTGTTGAAGGAGAATATTGAAAGGGCATGGGCTGCCAAAAGAACCACCAGATCTATGTTGGAAGAAATGCAGCCAGAGTGCTCCTTGGAGGCCAGGATGGCCAAACTTGGTTTCTCATACATCAGACATGTTGTCAGAAGGGACCATTCACTGGAGAAGAATATCATGTTTGGTAAGGTGGAGGGTCAGAAAAAAAGAGGAAGAACCCCAACAAGATGGATTGGCAGAATCGATGGACTCAAGTGTGGCAACAATTGTGAGGTTGGCTCAGGATCAGATAGTGTTCTGTTCAGCTGTGCAGAAGGTCTCTATGGGTCAGTACTGACTTGATGGCACCGAACAACAACAACAACAACATGAACCCACGGCATCACACCAATCCTAAAATTTCACATGCTTTACTCTTTAAAGAATGGTCACATTAGAAGCAGTAACTCTTATTTTATAGGGTTTTTCTCTCATCTGCTCTGGTTGCGAGAATAGTTGACACTACTCCCAGTAAGTATCTCCATTCACTTTTTAGAAACCCTGTACAGGGTCGCTATGAGTCAGAGTCAACTTTATGGCACTTGACAACAACCACCATCAGAAAGAATATCTTTTGTGTTTTCAAATAAATCTAGTAAGCCTCCATGGGGCATGTTTATTGTTGTTGTTGGGTGCCATCGAGTAGGTACCAACTCATAGTGATCTTATGCACAGCAGAACTAAGCACTGCATGATCTTGGGCCTACCTCACTATCTTTGCCATGCTTGAGTTCATTGATGCTGCTACTTTGCCAATTCATCCTGCTGGGGTCTTCCTCCTTTTCTTTAACCCTCCACCCTACCAAACATGATATCCTTCTCCAGCAACTGGTGCCTCATGACAATATGTCCAAAGTATGAGAGACGAAGTTTGACCATCCTGGCCTCCAGGGAGCACTACGTCTGCACTTCTTCCAACACAGATCTGTTGTGGGATTTTTTGGCAGCCCATGGCACTTTCAATATTCTCATCCAACACCATAACTCAAAAGCATCAATTCTACAATCTTCCTTGTTCACCATCCAACTTTCACATGCATATGAGATTATTGAAAACACCATGACTTGGGTCATGTGCACCTTATTCTTCAAGATGACATCTTTGCTCTTCAACACTTTAAAAGGTCTTGTGCAGCAGATTTGCCTAATGCAAGATGTTGTTTGATTTCTTGACTGCTGCTTCCTTGAGTGTTGATAGTTGACCCAATAAGAATGAAGTCCTTGACAACTTCAATCTTTTCTCCATTGATAAGAATGTTGTTTATTGGTCCAGTGGTGAGGATTTGTGTTTTCGTTACACTGAGATGCAATCCATACTGAAGATGGTGCTCTTTGATCTTCATCAGTAAATATTTTAAGTCTTCCTGGGGTACTGTTAATGCTTCTTCTATATTATCAAAATATCATAATTCAAAATCCTGTTCTTTTCAAATCTTCTTCCCTGCACATTAGTGAATTTATGAATCATGCATTCATTTTAAAAAGAGATGAATATACTTGAATATTTGTTTTACAACATTATTAAATCATGGCTTAGAATGTTTTAAAAACCATGCCTCTTATATTATAAAATAGACACTGGAGGGGGAGAGAAAGGAATAGCCAGAAACATCACCATAGTAAGCTTGTAAGTCCATCTTCTGCCTATTACTGATTGCAATACCTAAAAAGGGGCTACAATGTGTCCAGTGAAGTCTTCCTGCGGAGCCTCTGCATTACATAAGATTATTGGTGGAAGCCTGAACCACATCCAGATCTTCAGAGATGGGAAATTTCAACTTGAAAGGATGAGCAGACCAGCCTGGAATGGCTAGAAGAACAGAAGATACTTCTTGAAAGAAATATCTGTGGGAAAAATACAAAACAATATAGACAGGACTGTTATTACAAGAATAAGCAAGTTGCTTGCCCAGGAGACATCAAGGCAAGTGGTCGGGTCCCCTCAGTGCAAACCCCCTTCCAAGACTAAGACTCAATGGGAATACACACTCTGATTGGTGACCACGCTCATCACCAATAAGGGGAAGTGAGGGAAAAACAGCAATGACTCGGTGAGCTAAGCCCTACAATGCTCAATAGACTCCTATGAAGCCGGGTAGAGGCCTGGTTGGCCAGCAGTGTGGCAAGGCCTGGGAACTCTTGGGCCCAGAGTCAGTGACATAGCCACAAAGGACTACAGTGGAGAGTGAAGCATCCAGCTGATAAGAAGAGAGGGCATAGGCACAAGAACACCCACACTTGTAGATAATACCCACTTGACCTTGCTTCAATGACTGGATGATCAGAGCTCAACCAGAAGAAGAAAGAAGAGGAAAAAAAGAGTAATTTGATACAATTTGATGAACTTGGCCTACACCTATGGATGCAGTAGCTCAAAAGAGGGAACAAATCCTTATAGCAAGGATGATTCCCACCCCCTCCATACACAGAGTAGACAGGATGGGCAACTTGGATGTTGGCGACCCAAAATGTGGGGGCTACAAAGGCAAGAAGTAACTGGCTTACAAGCTTTCAAGAGGGAATGTAGATTCAGAGGGTGTGAAGGAAGGTAGACTCTCCACTGAGTAGTATCTAATCTGTCTAGGTGGGGCTGATGAAATGAAATGCAGATGGGTCTCTTGTGATCCAATAGTGAATAATTATTATCAGGACTGCTTGTGAGGGTTGGAAATTTAAAGGTAGACATTTCGTAGCAAAAGGAGGGGAGTGATTAACTTTTCAGTCTAGGAGCGGAGGTCCCTGGGACCATCAAGGGAGAAGAGCGGAGAGCGAGACCCTACTCAGAGAAGCTGTGATTCCTGAGATGGAGGCAGAGACGATGACGTGGAGAGAGGGAGCAGCTGGGGACTTTAGACACAGATAAGGAGAGGGGCTGTATGCTGACGACCGGGGGGGGGGCGGGGGGAATTCTTGGAGTGCATACCCTTTGGTTGATTGATGATGCATGGAGGAGATTGTAACCATGCAATGAAGCGATATATGATAGGATGAATGTAAAACTAATGTTCTCCCATGCAAACTATCACATAATTCACAATAAAACGTTAAAAACAAACAAACAAACAAAAAACCATGCCTCATGCAAAAGGACCTTAAATAGGAAATTAGAAGGGATGTTGAATAAGTATGAAGCTGTAGGGAAGATTTTTATTGTCTTTTAAATTATATCCTATTGCCAGCTGCTGATTCTGCTTACATAGCCTGAACCATTATTTCTGACTAGAAATTTTCTCCTTATAAATGTATTTCTACACTGTCTCTGATTTTTGCTTAGAAGGGCAAGCAGTTTTTAAACAAGGAAGAGTGATGAAAATGAGCAAAAAGTGTCCTTAAATTCTCTCTTGACTATATTTATTATTTTTAAATAAAATTTTGTAGAGAGTGTTCTCTAGGTATGCTAAAAAGGGAAAAAATTAGGGATTTCCAACTTGAAAAGATGTCTGAAATTTTATTTCATGACAATTAAGTTCAAATTTACTTCTTTACACATTAAATAATAATTTTCCCCTCCTCTAAAAGCATAAAAACATATGTGACCATTCCCTCTCCTGGCCCAGACTTAGTCTCTACCCTTTTCTGCCCTGACTTGAAGCCCTGACCCTAGTGGACTGCCTTAGTTGGGCTCCCTTATTGTGGCTTCTGCTTAAATTTGAACAATGGAAAACACATGTAAAAGGTTGATCTTGTGTGTGTTTTCCCTGCATTCACCCTGTCTTTCTGTTGTCCTGGCAGCATTTCTCTTCAATAGCAACTCTTGTCCTCTGTCTTCACTTCGTGGCTCTAGGGTCCTAGGATGGGGTAGATGGTTTATTTGGATTACTAACTGAAAAGTTGTTGGTTCTAATCCATCCAGCAGTGCTATGAATACAAGGCCTGAATATTGACTTCCATAAGGATTGTAGCTATTGGAGACCCCATGGAGCAGTTGTACTCTGAAACATTTGGGGTCACTAGGAGTTGGAATGGGTTCGATGGCAATGGATTTTCCTGGCTCCAGTTCTCACTGGGTTTTGGTACTATTGTTCCCTCCTCTTGAACTTCAGATCTCAGTATCATAGTGGCTTCCCACTGTTGAAAATCCCTGAAGACCTATGTGTCTGTTAATAAACTCTCTTTAGTTAAACTCTGAGTGAACATCTGTTTCCAATTAGAAGCACAGACATAAGAAATGTTTAGATAAATCTTGATTTCATTCATTCCAAACTTGTTTACTAAGAACCTTCTGTTTGCACTGCTTTAGATACTGGTATGAGGGACAGTTAGCAGACATATTTGCCAAGAGCAACTATAATGCTAACTAGAGCATGTTCCTTCATATTCTGTTGGAACCATACCTCTGATATGAAGAAACGTTTGTCTAAGATCCCAGGTTATTTATTGACCTCTTACTGAGAGTGCTGCAACTGCTACTGAATGATAGACGCCAGCTGCGTCACCCAAGCCAAAAATTTGTCCTGCGTTTGTATATATTTGTAGATGTATGTAATGGGATGAGGTGTGAATAACAAAGAATGACCCAACACTTAAAAGTCTTTCCTTTTAACCTACCCATTCTGTATTCTGATAAGAAGTCTCTGTAAATACAGGAGATACTTACACTCTTTTAGGAAACATTTGTAATTTCAAGAATGTGATGACTAGGAAGTACCTAGACTCCAAGTTAGATAAATTTGAAATATAATATTAGCATCAAATGTTAGATAGAAGTTGGGGGCGAGGTGGGGTGTGAGCAGTTTTCTTTAAGAAGAGGGGAAAATAATGATTGAAAAGTTGACTAAAAGTTGGGTACAGGGCTGGATTGAATCCCAGTGATGTTGCTATATCATAGCCTCTGGAAAAACACTTAATTTTAAAAACTCTTGATTTTCTCCTCTGTTCAATGGGAAAATTCTCTATATACTGCTAGGTCAATGAGACATATAGCACCTGCCATGCAATAAATGCTCAAAACAGAAATCACAGCTTTTATTGCACTGTATATTCTCTCACCTATCAACACAATCTTATTTTCCTTCCTCATTAATACATTTTTTGCACTTTTTCTTTCTAGCTGACATGATTCTCATGTGTCCTCTGGGATTGTACATGTTAAAATACTTTTGGAATACCTCAGAAAATTTGCCAATTAGCAGTGTCTTAGTTTTTAGCTTGAATTTTGCAAGGCACATTTTTTTCTAGGTATTTATTTTGTGGAAAAGTCAGAATTTTAATGTTACTGAGGCAAGAAGCCAAGTACTCGTTCCAGGCCTTTGAGATGAGAAAGAATAAAGGTCAGATGTCGAGGATGTTGATCTGGAGCTAAATTTGGTTCGTAAATGGTCTCCGTAAACATGATTTGGACAGTGGCCACTAACCTCATCAGGACATGATATACTGAGACTCTTCCTAGGTCACTGCTTCTTCAGATTATGTATTCCTAAATTAATGAACTCATACAAGAGTTATATTTATTCACCATGTATTCTATCCTTTAAATAAAGCATCATAATAGCACAGACATCTTGATGTCAACCAGTTTTGGCCAAAGAAAAAGAAAAAAATTGATAGCAATTTAATATCACTTCAAGAGCTTTACATTGACAGGATAGTGGTTTGAGACCATATCTCTTTATTCGGTGAGGTTTGGGACTCCAGTTTGCATTTTACAACCAAGAGAGGCCTAGCCTAAAAATGTACTTGTGCAGGATGAGTTGAGAGACATACTAACTTCCTCCTGACCAAATCTGCCTTGTGACCTCCGATTATTTGAGTCATTCTCTTTAATTAGAACTTACAAACATTTTTATAAGATAATTAATCTGTGTTTGGCACTTTATTTGAAATAATGATAAGAAGCTCCTCAAGTGATTTGAGTCATTTTCTTTAATTAGAACCTACAAACATTTTTATAAAGCAATTACTCTGTGCTTGGTGCTTTATTTGATTGAAATAATGATACAAATATATAAAAACTCAACTCATGTCCACATGTTGGATGTTGACATTATTACGTTCTTTTCCTTTTTAAAAAATATTGTTGTTTATATTGTTGATGATCCAAGAATACAGCCTTTAGTACAGAATACGATTCAAAGTGAAAAACAAAAACAAAACAACAACAACAACCCCAAACCAAAAATCCTCACAGCTGGATCAATAAACAACATCTTGATTAATAGAAAAAAGACTGAAGTTGTCAAGGGTTTAATTTTAACTGAACCCACAATCTATGCTCATGGAATAAAGAAGACTGCAGAAGAACTGATGCATTTGAGTTACAGTGTTGGAGGACAATATTAAAAATACCATGGACTGCCAAAAGAACAAGCAAATATGTGTTGGAAGAAGTACAATCAGAATGCTCCTTAGAAGTCAGGGTGACCTGACTTTGTCTCTCATACTGCAGACATATTATCAGAAAGAACCAATCCCTGGAGAAGGAAAGCATGCTTAATAAAGTGGAGGGTTAGCGAAATAGAAGAAGATCCCCAAAGAAATGGATTGGCAGTTGCACCAGCGATGGGCTCAAGGGCAGTCATGATTGTGAGGTTGGTGTAGAACCAGTCAGTGTTTTGTTTTGGTGTGCACAGGGTCACTCTTAGTCGGTATGACTTGATGGCACCTAACAACAACAACAACAACAACAACAACAAGGGACATTCTGGATGTACTTATTCCAGTACAGACTTGCTTGTTCTTTCAGTATTTTCAATATTCTTAGAGAGGAAGGTTGATCTAAGAAAAATGAAGTCTATAACAACTTTTATCTGTTCTCCATGTATCATTATGCTATGTATTGGTCTAGTAGTGAGGATTTTATTTTCTTTACATCGAGGTGCACTCCCCACTGAAGGTTGTGGTCTTTGATCTTCATCAGTAAGCATTTCAAGTCCCCTTCGATTTCAGCAAGCAAGGTTGTATCATCTGTATACAGCTGGTTGTTAATGAGTCTTCCTTTAATTCTAATGCCACATTCTTCTGCATATAATCCATCATCTCAGATTATTTGCTCAGAAAACAGATTGAATAAGTATGGTGAAAGAATACAACACTAGTGCACACCTTTTCTAACTTTAAACCTTCCATTGTTCCCTTGCTCTGTTCTAGCAATTTCTACTTGATCTATGTACAAGTTCCTCATAGCACAATTAAGCGTTCTGGAATACTCATACTTAAAATTGTTGTCAATAGTTTGTCCTATTCCACACAATTTAATGCCTTTGCATAGTCAATAAAGCACAGATAAATATATTTTTCGTGTTCTCTGCTTTCAGCGAAGAGCCATCTGATGTCAGAAATGATATCCTTCATTCCACGTCCTCATTTGAGCCCAGCTTGAACCTTTGGCAGTTCCCTGCCAATGTATTGTTGCAGCTGTTTTTGAATTTACTTCAGCAAAATTTTACTTATTTACATGCAATATTGATGATATTGTCCAATGATTTCCGCATTCTGTTGGGTCACTGCTCTTTGAAATGAGCACAAATATGGATCTCATCCAATCAGTTGGCCAGGTAGCTGTCTTCCAAATTTCTTGGAAATTATATGAGTGAGTGCCTCCAGTGCTGCATGAGTTTGTTGAAAGATTTCAATTTGTAGTCCATCAATTCATGGAGCCTTGTTCTTTGTCAATAGCTTCAGTGCATTTTGGACTTCTTCCTTTAGTATTACTGGATCTTGATCATATGCTACCTTATAAAATGGTTGATTATCAACTATTTCTTTAAGTACAGTGACTCTGTGTATTCCTTCCATTATCTTTTGGTGCTTTTTTTTTTTTTTTTCATATTTCAATATTTGGCCCATAGAATTCTTCAATATTGCCAGTTGAGGCTTGAATTTTTTGTTCAGTTCCCTCAGCTTGAGAAATGCTGAGTGTGTTCTTCCCTTTTGGTTTTGTAACTCCATGTCTTTTCACATTTCATTATAATATTTGGCTTGATATTATCTAGCTGAACTTTGAAAATTTCTATTCAGTTCTTTTAACTCCTCGTCTCTTCCATTTACTTTAGCATGTTTACACTGGAAAGCAAGTTTAAGAGTTTCTTCTGATATTCATTTTGGTCTTTTTCTTCTTTCTTGTCCTATTAAAACTTTCTTCTTGTAAGATGTTCTTGATGTCATCCACAATTCTTCTGGTCTTTGGTCATTAGTGCTAATACATCAAATCTGTTCTTGAGATGATCTCTAAATTCAGATGGGATATATTCTAGGCCATATTTTGGCTCTCCTGGACTTGTTTGAATTTTCTTCAGCTTCATCCTGAACTTGCATATGAGCAATTTATGTTCTGTTCCAAAGTCTGACCCTTGACTGATGACATGGAGCTTTTCCACCATTTCTTCTCACAGATGTAGTCAATTTGAATTCTGTGTATTCCATCAGGTGAGGTCCACGTGCATACGTATTTGCAATGAAGAAGCCAGTGGTCTTTCAGAATTCTATCATGTGATCTCCAGCATCTTTTCTATAACTAATGTCATATTTTCCAATTCTTCACCTTCATCTCATGAGCATTAGTGGTTGGTGCGTAAATTTGAATAAAAGTGGTATTAACTTTTTTTCCTTGTAAGCATATGGATATTATCTAATGACAGACAATATATTTCAAGATAGCTGTTAAAATATTCCTTATGATGATGAGTGTGATGCCATTCTTTTTCAATCTGTCATTCCCAGCATAGTAAACCATGTGGTTAACACATTCAAAATGGCCAATACCAGTCCACTTCAGCCCACTAATCCTAGGATAGCAATGTTAAGGTGTGGCAAGTCCTGCTCTCCACAGGGGTCCCGGGACATGAGTGGATACACGAAATCGTCGGGTGAAGAAATGAATGAATACAATCGAAAGGCTTTTCAGCTTGCTCTCTGCTGTCTGGCTATTCTCTCCAGCTTCTGCCCCTGCTTCTGCTTTTTGCTTCTACCTCCTCTGCCAGCCCAGCTCAGCAAGTCTTTATTTTTGTACTTCTTCCCCCACAGTACATGCATTGACACTCTTATCATTTCTTCAATTATTACACAGTTAGTCACAACATTCTTGCACCTAGTCATTGGACATATTTGACAAAAATACTTCTGTGATGTTCAGACAGACTGACCTTTATCTTCTTTCCCAGTATGTGGTAAACTGTTTCTTTTTGTTTCTACTAAAAGATTAAGTCAAACCTTCTACCCTACATAATATACTATTATTTTCAATAATAAAGTATTCATTAAATCACTTGGAAGCTATGTGGCATAAAGCCCAACCTGGCTACTTGGCTGCAAGAAGTGTAGATTATAAAGTCAAAACTATCCTTCACTTAAGTTCATTATTCTCTACTTATTTATGCAGGTGCTTGTATGTAGGGGTTTGTGAATTCTAGCTAGTGACTGATTGTGGTGAGGTTTATGGGGGTAGGTAAGCTTGACTTTAATATGCTATCTGCTTTTGTGGCCTCACAAATGCAATTATTTAGGTTTTCTCTGAGAAGGAGTAATTTACACAATTTCTCTTTGTATTCAACCCACCAAGGCTGAAAGCAATTACTGCTAAGCTAGTTTTTCCTAAGGTTTGTAAAATTCATAGTGAAAGCTGAGAATATTGCCATATTATATATTTTTACAAGTAAATTTAGAGCTAACTTTAAGGGAAGATAGGGGTCAGCTTTTGAGAGTCATTTGCCATGCATAATGTCTCTCCCCCCAGTGCGGCCTTGCCAAGCAATGAGAGTTAAGCGCTCCCCGCATTAAGGCATTCCATTTCATTCTTGACAACTTTCAATTTTTCTAGATTGATATTTCATACATTCTATGTACTTATTATTAATGGTTATTTATAGCTGTTTCTCCTTATTTTGCATTGTGCACAGTTAACAAATGAATGTCCTGGGAAAGCATGCATTATTTGTTAGTTTTTTTGTTGTTGTTTATAAATCTTGGAATTTGATAAATCTTGGAATTTGATTTGCTTCCAAAAGCTAGAAAAAAGGTATAGAAATGGAAAATTATTCTAATTTCTATCAGCGAGGTTAAGGCAGGACAAAGAACTACTGCTGATAAAGTCCATGACCTACCATTTCTTGCAAATAAGGGAAGATAAATCAATAAGCAAGAGACATTGAGCCTCTGAATTTGGTTGAATCACTTCTGCCAATAGAACTAGTCTCATGTGGTGAGATGAACCCAAGTGTGCCTGATGAGTTATTATTTGATATATTGCCTGGACTAGGGAGTTACTTGCGGCATTGCTTAGGCAGATGCCTGACAAGATATTGCTGAATGTTCTTAGGAAACATAACCACCACTCATTAATGCTTCTAGATTTATAAATAGACTTAATTCTTTTTTTTAAAATAGATTTAATTATTGGTGAGTGCATGAATAATTTCTTTTAGAAAGATCAGCACTAGTCTGGTTCCAATGAGTTGGAGGTTAAAGATAACCCACTGTTTGACTTTTCGAACATATTGCACCTCTTCATATCCTGATGTTAATCATCACTCTTCCTTTCTCTGAAGTCCCAGAGTTTTGCAACTCCCTGTAATGTCTCACAAAAGTCAAAAGAAATAGTTCAAGCAATTGTGGATGCTGGCAAGTCTGAAAACCATAGTTCAGAGATCACACTGAAGGAATCTTCTCATTTACATAGTCTCAGGAGCTGAGGAAGCTAAATCTGTAGGTTAGGTTACAAATGTTGATGCACAAGGTTGTAGGAGCTGGTGAATCAGGTCAAGTGATGAGTCAAAAGTCCCTTGAACTGAAGGTCAGACTTAATGAGCCAGATGCAAGATCCAGAGCAAGAAAGTGAACTTGTCCAAAGCATTTTTATAAATTGGAGTCAGACAATGGCACCAAGGGAAACTAAGGGTAGTGACTTGAATCACAACCTCTAGTAAGGTGGGAGCATCCTTAATCTTAGTTCCACTGTAATTTTTACTCATTAATTCCACCTTAATCTTTACTACTTAGCAGCTCACTTCAAAATGAGTCCATAATCACAGGCATAGACATTAGGATTTACAGTACATCATGAAATGGAAAAATTTGGCTAGAAGAGCCATAGGAAATAATTAGCTGTGCTTCAGTGAGCCACAAAAGGTGATGTAATAATTGTGACGCAGAAAAAGGTATGCTACACTCAAAAGAACTGCTTAATATGTACAAATAGAAACCTGGATTATATGTGTAGGAATGACTTTTTTTCCCCCCACTGATATTCTTTTTTTTTCTTAAGTTTTTATTGTGGATTGAGTGAAAGCTTACAGGGCAGATCATCAGCTTTATATTCAACAAATCATACAACTTGTTTCATCACAATGATTACAATCCCCTCCATGTATCATCAGTTAACTGTATTTCTCTCTATTCACTTTAGCTCTTTAGTGTTTAAAAAACACTCAGGCATATATAATAATTTACACCACCGAAGGACATATTCTGAAAGTCTGCCTCCTGGCCACTATCTCTTAGTCCCTCTCTTCTCATGAATCTAGAGTCCTTAGCTGCTCCATCTCTCCATGGCCCCATCTCTGCCTCCATCTCTGGTGTCCCTGCTTCTCTGGATAAGATCTCACATTCTGCTTGTGCTCTTCTTCCTTGATGGTCCTAGTGTCCTTTGTTTCTGAACTGTAAGATTAACTACTCCCGAATTTTTGTTATAAAACTTCTACCTTTGCAATTGTGGCAGTTGCAATTTGTCACTATAATTATTCACTATTGAATCATAAGAATCTTATGTCCATTTCTTTTAACCAAACCCATCTAGACAAGATGAAAACTATTCAATGGGGACAGTTTCTTCCCCACACACTTAAACTAAACTCTCTCTTGAAACCTTGAAAGCCAGTCACTTCATGTCTTTATCGCCCCCTCATTTTAGGTAGCCAATGTCTAAGTTGCCTGTTCCTATCTACCCGATGTACAGAGGGATAGCATTGATACTTGATGTGAAGATTTCTTCCCTCTCTGTTGGTATTTAGAGTTACTATCTCCATGAGTAAAAGTCAGGTTCATCAAATTGTAGCAATTTACCCTAGTTTCCTTTATTAAAAAAAAAAAAATTGTCTTCCTCTAGTCGAGTTCTGATTATCAAGCCATCGAGGCTAAGTCACATGGGTACTATCTGCAAGTTTGGGTGTTCTTGTGCATCTCCCCTCACTTCATTTCAGCTGGATGCTTCACTGTCAACTCCAGCCCTCTGTGACTATGTTCCTGTCCATGGATTCAAGTGTCCCCAGGTCTCACCATACTTTGGACCAACCAGCCCTTCCTCTTCTCTCTCTCATCTCCAGGTCAACAGGAGTCAATGGATTGTGGTTGAACTCAGCCCATTTCTTCATTGTTGCCTTTCCCCCTCTTCCACGCACCAGTATACCAATGCGGTCACCAACAAGCTTACATGCCTGTTCCTGTGTTCCCTTTGAGTATTGGTCTTAGAAGGGGATTTATCCTGAAGGAACTTGATTGCTTGCCTTGATGGCTTCCTGGTGAACAACCTGCTTATTCTTGTGGTAGCCAGTCACTCTGACATTTTTGTTTGGGGTTTTTCCTGATGGTCTTTCCAGGTTGGTCTGCTTGTCCTTTCTAGTGGGAATGTTCCACCTCAGAAGGTTCTGGATGGGACTCAGGATTCCACCCAAGGTCCTATACTTTGCAAAGGCTCCACAAGAGGCCTATTTCACTGGGCAAGTTCTAGAACCTCTTTTAGGTATTCCAGTGAGTTATAGGCTGAAGACAGGCTTACAAGTTTTTTGTAATCATGTTTTCTGACATTCCTGTCTATCACATTCAAGTGTCTATTTTATAATAGTAGTTAAGGGAAACCAATATTCATAATACAGTCAAGCATCTTAGTATTTTCTGTTCTCTTCAAACTATGCCTAGATCCCTGTATCACAGAGCCTTTTTGTTCCAAGGTTGATCATGCATCACTATTTACCTCTGTCCCACTCAGCCCATGCAAATCTGTCTCAGTGTTACCCTATCTACCTTGTTCTTCCACCTCCTCCCCCTTCTTGTATTACCCTCCCCAGCACACAAACTATGATGTGTCTACCCCCTACCCTGTGCTCTATTATTGGCTCCCTCCATCGCCCCTTAAATCCCTCACCCAACCCCACTGGTGTGGTTACCTTATATTCAATTTAGTTTTCCCTCCATTATTTTTTATCTTGTAATCTATGTGACCTTTTCACCACCTGGATCTCTGTTCCTCTGTGTTTACCTTCTTTCACATTGTAATTGTTTTGATCATAGACTGACCTCCCAGATCCTCTGACTTTGTTCTTATAGTTTTATTCTGTTCTTGACTCTTTCATTTGTCAATTGAATTCCAGGTGATGCTGCCATGTACATCTATCTCTGGTTGTTGTCTGTTCTTGTTGGTTCTCAGTTCACAGAACTCCCTTTAGGATGTTTTTCATCACAGGGTTGACTTTGGCAAAATCCCTTAGCTTCTGTTTGTTCTGGAATATTTTGATTACACCGTTATATTTGATTTTGGCGGCTTTGCTGGGTATAGGATTCTTAGTTTGCAGTTTTTTACTTTCAGAGTTTTATATATGTCTCCCCTTTGCTTTCTTGCCTGCATGGTTTCTGTTGAGAGATCCAAGCATAATCTGATTTGTTTGCTTTTGTATATTAAACTTCTCTTTTCCCAAGCTGTTTTCAGGATTCTGTCCTTCTCTTTGATTTTGCAGAGCTTCATTATTATGTCTTGGTGATTTTCTTTTAGGGTGTGTCCTTCCTGGGGTTCATTAAGGTCCTTGAATGCTTATCTTTTCAATTTCAGGATGTTAGGGATATTTTATT
>NW_006408929.1:366143-371545 GCF_000296735.1 Chrysochloris asiatica | reverse complement strand
GTATTTTGGTATTTTTTATGCTTTCTGATTGCTTCCAGGTATATGTGATCAGGAGATGGGCTTCCATTTTCACTCTTCTTCCTGAGAAATTTCAAGATGCCACTGTTAGTCGTTATGATGTAACTCAGGATTTGATTTTCATCCTGTTTCCTTTTTAGTCTGCTTTTCCTGCTCCACAACCCCTGTTCAGGCCTTTTTCCTATTAATAAACAGTTCAGGGCTAGCTGTGGCCATTTTGTGCTGCCTTTTGGTTTTAAGTGGAAACTGTCCCTTTAAATTTTGAGGCAATCTTTGTTCATGCATAATAGAACCCTCTGGGCGGGAGGATAGGGGTGTGGTGTCCACTCACTCAGGCACCCACTGTAGTCACCAGAATGGAGGTGTGCAGACAGCAAGGGACCAATGAACAGATACAAAAAAAAAAAAAAAAGAACGTCCACAACTTTATCTCTGCTGTTCTGTCAGGCTCTGTGGCTACTCTGATCCTTCCCTCCCTCAGTCTCACCCAAGATGGCCACTCAGGGAGCAGCTGAGCACCTTGGATTAGAAAGCACTGGGTTTCTTGCTTCTGTTCCAAAATTCCACTGCCTGTAAGCCTTCCAACATTCTAAATATTTCTTTAAAAGTGGTTCAGAGTTCTGGGACCAACCCCTGAGCTTGGTTGGTCCAGTATTCTGTGTTGTTGCTAATGGCAATCCTCACTTCACTTTTCCCCAATTTCTCATCTTATTTGTTCTTGTCCAATATGTGTAGGAATGACTATTAAGGTTGTGTGATAATAGTGAAAGGAACATAAAATTGGATCTATCTGAGTTTATTGATATGGGCCCACCACTGATCTGTCAGTGTGTTGTACTATGGTGGCTTCTGTGTTGCTGTGATGCTGGAATCTATGCCATTGGTATTTTAAATACCAGCAGCATCACACATGGGGGACAGGTTTTAGTGAAATTTCCAGGCTAAGACAGACTAGGATGAAAGAGAGATGGACAACTTTTGAAAGATTGTTGCTGTTAAGTGCCATTGAGTCAATTCTCACTCATAACAACCCTGTATAGGGTTTCCAAGGAGCAGCTGGTGAGCTTGAACCACTGACTTTGCAGTTCCAATGACTTTGCAATCTGACACATTAGCCCACAGCACCACACCAGACACTGAAAAATTTATTAATGAAAAGCAGCAAATATTGTCTGATATAATAGTAGAAGATGAGCCTCTCAAGTTGGAAGGCACTCAAAATATAACTGGGGGAAAAGCTGCCTCCTTAAAGTAAAGTTGACCTTAATGATATGGGTGGAGCAAAGCTTTTGGTACCTTCATTCAATTATTGATGGAGCACAATTCAAAAAGAGAATAAATAGCTGAAAATATCCATTAATAATTAGAACATGGAATGTATAACGTATGAATCTAAGAAATTAAAAGTCACCAAAATGAAATGGAATGCATAAATGTTGATGTCCTAAGCATTAATGAGCTAAAATGGACTTGTATTGACCATTTTCAATGGGAAAATCATATGATGTACTTCAATGATAAATTGAAGAGGAAAGGTGTCACATTCATCATCAAGAGCATTTCAAGATCTATCTTGAAGTATAGTACTGTCTATGATAAGATGATATCCATATGCCTACAAAGAAGACTTGTTAATACCACCATTATTCAAATTTATGCACCAACCACTAAAGCCAATAATGAAGAAAGTAAAGATTTCTACCAACTTCTTTAGTCTAAAATTTATTGAACATGCAATCAAGATGAATTGATCATTACTGGTGATTGAAATGTGAAGATTTGAAACATAGGCAGGATCAGTAGTTGGAAAATATGGCCTTGATTTGATAGAAATGATGTTGGAGATCATGTAATAGAATTTTATAAAACCAACAACTTAGTCACTAAATAAAATTTTTTGGAACAACATAAGTGGAACCCATACATGTGGACCTTACCAGATGAGATACACAGGAAACAAATTGACACATCTGTGAAAAGAGACAATAGAGAAGTTCAATATTAACAGCCAAAATATGGTTAGGAGCTGACTGTGGAACATATCATCAATTGTTGTATGTAACTCCAGCTGAAGCTGAAGAAAATGAAAATAAGTTCATGAGAGTCAAGATATGCATTTGAATATATCCCACCTGAATTTAGAGGCCATTTCAAGAACAGATTTGATGCATTAAGCAATGTAGTGTTGTGAATTATTTAATATGACTCGTTTAGCCTTAGTCTTAGGTACAAGAGCTGAACAGAAAATTTCAAAGGTTACCTTGAGAAGACAATGGGCAAAGAACCGGTGTCTCAAGCTGAGGGAACTGGAGAAAAAAAATTCAAACCTCAACTTGTGGTATTGAAGGATTCTATAGGCAAATTATTGAATGATGCAGACAGCATCAAAATAAGATGGAAGGAATACACAGAGTCATTGTGCAAAAAGAAATGGTTGATATTTAGGCATTTCAAGAGGTAGCATATGATCAAGAGCCAATGATCCTAAAGGAATAAGTCCAGGGTGTATTGAAGTCTTTAACAAAGAATAAGGCACCGGGAATTGATGGAATACAAATTGAAACCTTTCAACAAACTGATGCAACACTGAAGCGTTCACTCATTTATGTCAAGAAATTTGGAAAACCACTACCTGGCCAATTGACTAGAAGAGACCCTTATTTGTGCCCATTCCAAAGATATGTGATCCAATGGAATATGACTATCATTGGACAATATCATTGATATCCCATGTGAGTAAAGTTTTACTAACAGTTATAAAAAAAAAAATGGCTGCAACCATACATTGACAGAGAACTTCCAGAGCATCAGCTGGATTCAGAAGAGGATGTAGAATGGAGGGTATCATTGCTAACATCAGATGAATCTTGGCTGAAAGCAAAGGATACCAGAAAGATGTTTACATGTGCTTTATTGACTACCCAAAAGCTTTCGACTGTGTGGATCATGACAAGCTATGGACAACATTACAAAGTATGAGTATTCCAGAACACTTAAATGTGCTCATGAAGAACATGTACATAGATCAAGAAGCAGTTGTTCCAACAGAACAATGGGACAGCAAATAGTTTTAAAATAAGGAAAGGTGTGCACCAGGGTTTCACCATACTTATTTAATCTGCATGCTGAGTGAATAAACCGAGATATTGGAGTATATGAAGAAAAACGTGGCATCAGGATTGGAGGAAGACTCATTAACAACCTGTGATATGCAAATGATATAACCTTGCTTGCTGAAAGTGAAGAATACTTAAAATACTTACTGATGAAAATCAAAGACCACAGCCTTCTGTATGGATTGCATCTCAATGTAAAGAAAATAAAAATCCTCACCTCTGGACTAATAAACAACATCCATATAAATGGAGAAAAGATTGAAGTTGTCAAAAGACTTCATTTTGTTCAGATCAACCATAAACACTCATAAAAGCAGCAGTCAAGAAATCAAATGATGTATTGCATTAGGCAAATCTGCTGCACAAGACCTCTTTAACGCATTGAAGAATAAAGATGTTAGTTTGAGGACTAAGGTGCACCTGACCTAAGCCATGGCATTTTCAATAATCTCATATGCATGCAAAAATTGGATAGTGAATAAGGAAGACCATGGAAAAATTGATGCATTTGAGTTATGGTTTTGGAAGAGAATATTAAAAGTACCATGTACTGCCAAAAGAACAATCAGCTATGTCTTGGAAGTTGTACAGCCATAATGACCCTTGCAAGCCAAGATGGCTAAACTTCATCTCTTATACTGTGGACATATTATCAGGAGGGACCAGTCACTGGAGAAGGGTATTATATTTGGTAAAATGGAGATTCAGAGAAAAAGAGGAAGACTCCCCCAATGAGATAGATTGACATGGTGGCAACAACAATGGGTCAGGTATAGCAACAATTGTGAAGTTGGCCCAGGACAGAGCAGTGTTTCATTCTGTTGTGCATAGGGTCACCATGAGTTGGTACCGACTTGATGGCACCTAACAACACCTAACACCTAACAACATCATTAGTCCTTGTAACTTCCACCGATGACTCTTTTACTGATGGGTAGAGGAAGAAAAGTTGGGAGAAGATACTGGTAGGATTATATGAACCAGTTGTAAATAATTCATAACAGAGTTATCTGTGAGTTTATACCCATGTGAGAGTTCCAAACCATCTGAGAATCAGGACAAGGGATCTTTCTACAATCAAAGAAGAAGAATCAGGAGTGGAGTGGTTCCCTTGGAACCAGAAATCCCTTCACACTGAAGGTCTTTGACCTAGGGACAGAAAGTGTGATATGTGAGAAGTGGCAGAGGTACATCAGGAGAATCAAGAGTTAGGGCAAGAGACAAAGTGGTGTGATTCCCAGTCCACGGAGCAAGTAAAGCTGAGTGACATTGGACAGAAGGTTTGTGTGTAGAGTGGGGTTCCTTCACACACTTAATTGACAGAGATAGTTTGCTAACCCACGGAAGTAGGGCAGAGTGCCTTCAGGCTGAGACTTATGGTGGAGTGGTGTGTCCTATGGGCATTTAACAGCAATCCTAGAGTAGCATTGTAACATTGTCTGGGCAGAGTGAGGCCACCTGTGAGCACAGCTGAGGAGAGGCTATTTGGATAGAAAGAAGTGTGTCCTGAGCATTTCTGATCCTGAATTGTAACCTATTAACTTCCCTAATAAGCTCTGTAACCAGAAGTATGGTGTTTGATTTCTATGTGGCCATTGTAATGTATTATTGATCCCAGCAAGAATAGAGAGTGCAATGGGAAGGATGGTTTGTGCCATTTTTGTTTGCAAACACTTATGACCAAAGATGAGCTGAGTTGTGGGATGCCATCAAGGACATCATATGTGAGGAAAGATAAAAGTCATCGAGAAGGGAGAACAAACAAGATGACAGATTGGGTGGACGTGTAGTAAAGAGCTCCGCTAACAACAACACAGAATACCCGACCAAGCAGGCTCAGGGGATGGTCTCAGGACTCTGAACAACATATAAATGAATATTTAGAAGGTTGGAAGGCTCACAGCTGGGGGAATTTATGGCAGAAGCAAGAAATCTATTGCTTTCTAGTCCGGGATGCTCGGCTGCTCCAGGAGCTGCCATCTTGGGTAAGACCAAGTAGAGGAAGGATCAGAGCAGCCACAGATGCCTGGCAGAACCGCTGAGATAAAGGTGTGGACATTCTTTTCTTTTGGTATCTGTTCATTGGTCCCTTGCTGTCTGCGCATGCCAGCCCCACCATCGTAGGGTCTACAATGCATGCGCACAGATCTCCTCGAAATTTAAAGAGACAGTTTCCAATTAAAACCAAATGGCCACAGCTGGCCCTGAACTGTTTCCAACTAGAAAAAAGGCCTGAACAGGGATTGTGGAGTGGAACAAGCAAAAGAG
>NW_006408929.1:362443-363481 GCF_000296735.1 Chrysochloris asiatica | reverse complement strand
AAAAAAAAAAATCATCAAGAAGACAGGAAAGAAAGTACTCAGAGACTTGCTCATGAACATAGAGTTGAGGATGAAGTAAAAGAACTAAATAGGTTCTTTTAAAGGGCAGCTCAAAAGGACAAAGTAAAGTATTATAATGAAATGTGCAAAGACCTGGAGCCAGAAAACCAAAAGGGAAGGATATGCTAAGTATTTGTCACGCTGAAAGAACTGAAGAACAAATTCAAGCCTTGATTTATTGTATTGAATCATTCTATGGGCAAAATATTGAATGATACAGGAGCATCAAAAGAAGATGGAAGGAGCACACAAAATCACAATATCAAAAATAATTGTTTGATTTTCAAACATTTTACAAGTACCACTTGTCTGTCAGTTTGTCGTAGTGTGGTGCCTTGTGAGTTGCTGTGATTCTGAAAGCTAAGCTACCAGTATTTTCAATACCAGCAGGGTGACCTGTGGTGGACAGGTTTCGGATGAGCTTCCAGACAGAGACAGACTAGGAAGAAAGTGTGAGGAACTACTTCCGAATCTTTAGTCACTGAAAACTTTATGAATAGCAGAGAAACACTGTCAGATGTAATGCCGGAAAATGAGCCCCTCAGGTTGCAAGGCACTCAAAATGTGACTGGGGATGAGCTGCCTCCTCAAAGTAGAGTTGACCATGATAGCGCAAATGGAGTAAAGTCTGTGGTAGAAAAGCCTGTGGGATCTTCATTAGCTGATAGGGCACAACTCAAAATGAAGAGAAACAGCTGTAAACATCCACTGAAAATCGGAACATGGAATGTACGAAGTACGAATCTGGGAAAATTGGAAGTTGTCAAAGATGAAATGGAATGCATACACATTGATAACTTAGGCATTAGTGAGCTGATATGGATTGGTATTGACCATTTTGAATCTGATGACCACATGGTTTACTATGCTGGAAATGACAAATTGAAGAGGAATGGTGTTGCATTCATCGTCAAAAGGAACATATCCAGATACATCAGTCATTAGGTACAATGTTGTCTGTGATAGGATAATATCAAT
>NW_006408929.1:358812-361660 GCF_000296735.1 Chrysochloris asiatica | reverse complement strand
AACAAAATGTGCAAAGATCTGGAATCAGAAAACCAAAAAGGAAGAACACGCTCAGTATTTCTCAAGCTGAAGAAAAAAATTCAAGCCTCGACTTTTGTTATTGAAAGATTCTCTGGGAAAATTATTGAACGATGCAGAAAACATCAAGAGAAGATGAAAGAATACAGTCACTGGACCAATAGGAAATGGTTAATGTGCAACCTTTTCAAGAGGTAGCATATGATCAAGAGCCAATGATACTGAAGAAGGAAGTCCAAGGTGCGTTGAAGGAATTGGCAAAGAACAAGGCACCAGGAATTGATGGAATAAAAGTTGAAATCTTTCAAGAAAGTGAGGCAGTACAGAAGGCACTCACTCATCTCTGCTAAGAAATTTGGAAGATAACTATCAGGCCAACTGATTGGAAGAGATCCGTATTTGTGCCCATTCCAAAGAGAGGTGACCCAATGGGATGCAGAAATCATCAGACAATTTCTTTGGTATCCCTTGTGAGGAAAGTTTTACTAAAGGTCATATAGAAACGGTTGCAAGCATACATTAACAGAGAACTTCCAGAGGTTCAAGCTGGATTCAGAAGAGGCCGCGGAATGAAGGATATCATTGCTGATATCCGATGGATCTTGGCTGAAAGCACAGACTATCAGAAAGATGTTCACCTGTGCTTTTGATTGTTTTGTCCATGGCAAGCTATGGACAACATTGCGAAGTATGAGTATTCTGGAACACTTAATTGTGCTCATGAAGAATCTGCACCTAGACCAAGAGGCAGTTGTTCGAAACAGAGCATGAGAATACTGAATGTTTTAAAATTAAGAAAGATGTGAAAATAGATTGTATTCTTTCACCATACTCATTCGACCTGTATGTGAGCAAATAATACAAGAAGCTGGGTTCTATAAAGAAAAATGTGGCATCATGATTGGAGGAAGACTCATTAACAATCTGTGCTATGCAGATGATGCAACCTTGCTAGCTGAAAGTGAAGAGGACTTAAAACATTTACTGATGAAGATCAAAGAGCACAACCTTTGGTATAGATTACATCTCAATGTAAAGAAAACATAAATTCTAATCACTGGATCAATAAACAACATTCTTATCAATGGAGAAAAGATTGAAGTTGTCAAGGACTTCATTCTTCGTGGATCAACTATCAACGCTCTCGGAAGCAGCAGTCACGATATCAGACGACGTATAGCTTCGGGCAAATCTGCTGCACAGGAGCTTTTTAAAGTGTTGAATAGCAAAGATGTCAGCTTAAGGACTAAGGTGCGCCTGACTCAAGCCATGGTATTTTCAATAACCTCATATGCATGTGAAAGTTGGACAGTCATTAAGGAAGACCGTAGAAGAATTGATGCATTTGAGTTATGGTATTTGAGAGAATATTTAAAGTGCCATAGGCTGCCAAAAGAACCAATAGATCTGTTTTGGACAAAGTGCAGTCAGAGTGCTTCTTGGAGGCCAAGATGGCCAAACTCTGTCTCTCATACTTCAGACATTTCATCAGGAGGGATCAGTCACTGGAGAAGAATATCATAGTTGGTAAGGTGGAGGGCCAGAGAAAAAGAGGAAGACCCCCAACGAGATGGATTTGCCAAGTGGCAGCATCGATGGACTCAAGCGTGGCAAGAGTAGTGAGGTTGGCCCAGAATCAGGCAGTGTTTCGTTCTGCTGTGCATTAGGTCACTGCCAACTCGATGGCACCTAACAACAACACCAAACAATAACATGGTAGCATATGATCAGGAACCAAAAGTATTGAAGGATGAAGTCCAAGCTGCAGTGAAGACATCGGCCAAAAAAAAAAAAAAAAAAAAGGCTCCAGGAAGTGATGGAATATAAAGTAAAATCTTTCAACAAACGGATGCAACACTGGTGGCACTCACTCATCTATAAAGAAATTTGTAAGATACCTACTATATTTAGCCTCTCCTCATCTGCACATTCCCGAGAGGGGACTCAATGGAATGTAGAAATCATTGAACAATATCATTAATATCACAGGCAAGTAAAATTTTGCTTAAGATAATTTCAAAACACTTGCAAAAGCAGTACATTGACAGGGAAATGCCAGAAAGTGAAGCTGGATTCACAAGAGGACATGGAACTAAGAATATCAGCGTTGACATTATTTGGAAATTGGCTGAAAGCAGAGAAAAACAGAAGTGTCTACTTGTCCTTTATTGACGATGTAAAGATTTTCGATTGTGTGACCTATAACAGACTATAGATAACATTGTGAAGAATGGGTATTCTAGAACACTTAATTATGGTCATGAAGAACCTTTACATAGACCAAGAGGCAGTTGTTAGATTTGGAGGAAGACTCAGTAGCAACCTGTGTTATGCAGATGAAAGAACCTTGCTTACTGGAAGCAAAGAGGACTTAAAATACTTACTGATGAAGATCAGAGACCACAGCCTTCAGTATGGGTTGCACCTCAATGTAAAGTATACAAAGATCCTCACAACTGGATCTAAAAATAAAATCATGATAAATGGGGGAAAGTTTCAAGCTGTCAAAGACTTTATTTTGCTTGGATCTACAATCAATTACAAGCAGCAGTCAAGAAAGCAAACTGTATATTTATTACATTAGGCAAAACTGCTGCACAAGACCTCATTAAGTTGTTCAAGAGCAAAGATTAGTTTGATGATTAAGACGCACCTAACCCAAGCCATAGTATTTTCAAGGACCAACGACATGGTATTTTCATTGGCCTAATACGCAAGGAGCTCTGGTAGCGTAGTGGTTACGAATCTGGCTGCGAACTGCAAGGTCAGCAGTTTGAAATTATCAAGTGTTTACGAATCTGGCTGCGAACCTCAAGGTCTGCAGTTTCAA
>NW_006408929.1:347502-358712 GCF_000296735.1 Chrysochloris asiatica | reverse complement strand
TTCAAGCTACCAGCTGTTCCGCGGGAGAAAGATGAGGCTTTCTGCTCCTGTAAAGATTTACAGCCTCGGAAACCCTGTGCAGGGTCACTATGAATCGGAACTGACTACACGGCACTTAACAACAACATGCATGGAGCTCTGGTAGCGTAGTGGTTACGAATCGGGCTGCGAACCACAAGGCCAACAGTTCGAAACTACCAGCTGTTCCATGGGAGAAAGATGAGGCTTTCTGCTCCTGTAAAGATTTACAGCCTAGAAAACTCTGTATCGGGTGCCTATGAGTTGTAACTGACTCCATGGCACATAACAACAAAAGCAAATATGCATGAGGAATCCAAGTGTAGCGCTATGGGATGACGCACTGGACCACAAGAACAGTTTTAAATACAAGGCTGGCAGTTCAAATTCACCAGCTGCTCTTTGGAAATCCTCTATGGAATCCCTATGAATCAGAAATGACTGGAAGGCACTTAACAACAACAATAATATTCACGTGGAACTCCTGGTGTGGCACTGTGGGATCTGTACTGGACTTTGAACAACAAAGTTGGCAGTTCAAACTCACCAGCTGCTCCTCAGAAACCCTATCCAGATTTCACAATGCTCCTTAGAAGCTAGGATGTTGAGACTTCACCTGTCATACTTTGGATATATCAGAAGTAAAAAGTCCCTAGGGAATGACATCATGCTTGATAAAGTAGAGGATAAGTGAAAAAGGTAAAGATCCCCAATGAGATGGATTGACAAAGTATCAGCAGTAATGGGATCAAACATAAAAATAGGATGGTGCAGGACCAAGCAGTGTTTCATTTTGTTGTGGATAGGGCACCATGGACTACCAAAAGGTCATACCAATGTTTGTTGGAAGAAGTACAGGCAGAATGCTCCTTAGATGCCAGGATGGCCACACTTTGAACATATTATCAGAAGGGACCAGTCCCTGGAGAAGGATATCATGTTTGGTAAAGTGCAGGGTCAGAGAAAAAGAGAAGACCCCCCAACATGATGGGCTGACATAGTGGCAGCAGCAACGGGATCAAAAGTAGCAATGATTGTGAGGTTGGTGCAGGACTGGGTAGTGTTTTGTTCTGTTGTGCACAGGGTCATTATAAGTCAGTTCTGACTTGGTGGCACCTAACAACAACAAAAGGGTCACTATGACTAGGAACCACCTGGAATGCACCTCGCAACAACTTCCTTCCATTAATGATTTACTTTTACCTCAGATTTACCACTTTGAGAAGAGACATCGGGTTCAGTTGCTACGCTAGTTCAGATTGCTGGAAGAAAGAGCTATCTAGCAAGTGCTTCCCCACATTTCACTTCCATCAAGTAATTTGAAAAGCTGCTAGTTTTGAGTGGAACTCAGAACAAGAGAAGGCTCTGCAAAAGTTTCAAGGCTGCCATACAAGTTGTTCTGCTCTTTGGTCATATGATCCAGCTGATCCAATGGTGCTTAAAGTGTCAATTACAGATCAAAAGCAGTTTGGAGTTTTCAGCAGGTCCCTATTGGTGAATCATAGCACAGACTGTTAGAATTTTGGGCATAGCCCTACCATCCCCTGGGAATAACTACTGTCTTTTTGAGAAACAGCTTTTGACTTCTTGTTGGGCCTTTTTGCATTCAGCTAATAAGATTTTATCGTCTGCATATCACAAGTTTTTAGTTAGTCTTCCTCCAATCCTGATGCCACATTCTTCTTCATATATTCTAGCTTCTTGGATTATTTGCTCAGCGTACAGATTAAATAAGTATGGTAAAATAATACAACCCTAGCAAACACCCTTCCTGGTTTCAAATCATTTAGTGTACCCTTGTTCTGTTCTAATGACTGCCTCTTGGTCTATGTACAATTAAGTGTTCTGGAATACTCATTCTCCACAAATTTTGTCTATAGCTCATCAAGATAGACATAGTAGAAAGCCTTTCTTCTTCAATTGGTCATAGTCAATAAAGCACAGGTATTCTCTAATTTCAGCCAAGATAAATATGAGGTCAGCAATGATATCACTTGTTCCACATCTTCATCTGAATCCATCTTGAATTTATGTCAGTTCTCTGTCAATGTACCTTTGAAGCAAAATTTAACAATAATTTTTTAGCATATTTAACAATTTTACTTGTATGTTAGCTTGTTGTGGTCACATGCCATCGAGTCAGTACCTACTCATAGCGACCCTATGCACAACAGAACAAAACACTGCCTGGTCCTGTACCAACCTCACAGTCATTGCTAAGTTTGAACCATTGTTGCTGCCACTGTTCCAGTCCATCTCATTGGGGGTCTTCCTCTTTTTATTCTATCCTCCATGTTACCAAACATGACACCCTTCTCCAGGGACCGGTTCCTTCTAACAATATGTCTAAAGTATGAGAAAGAAATTCTGGTCAGCCTGGTGCCAGGGAGCATTCTGGATGTTTTGTCCTTTTGACAGTCTATGGTACTTTTAACATTCTCCTCCAACACCATAACTCAACTGCATCAGTTCTTCTACGGTCTTCCTTACTAACTGTCCAACTTTCACATGCATATGAGGTTAAGTGAAAATACCATGGTTTGAGGCAGGTGCACCTTAGTCCTCAAACTAACATTTTTATTCTTCAACACGTTAAAGAGGTCTTGTGAAGCAGATTTACATAATACAATATGTTGTTTGATTTCTTGACTGATGCTTCCATTAGTGTTAATAGTTTGACTCGAGCAAAATGAAGTATTTGACAACTTCAATCTTTTCTCCATTTTCCATGACGTTATTTATTGAGGATTTTTTTGTTCTTTATGTTGAGATTCGACCCATATCGAAGGCTGTGGTCTTTGATTTTCATCAGTATTTTAAGTCCTCTCACTTTCAACAAGCAAGGAGTATGAATCTAAGAAAACTGGAAGTTGTCAAAAATGAAATGGAATGAAAGATTGAAGAGGAATGGCATTGTATTCATCATCAAAAAACATTTTATGATCTATCATGAAGTATAATGCTGCCTGTGATAGAATAATATCCATACTCCTACAGTGAAGACCAGTTAAAACAACTATTGTGATTTATCCACCAATCACTAGAGTCAGTAGTGATGGAACTGAATAATTCTACCAACTTCTTCAGCCTGAAACGGATCAAACATACAATCAAGATGTATTGATAATTACTCATGATTGGAATGCAATGATTGGAAACCAAGAGTAAGGATCAGTCATTGGAAAATATGGCTATCATTTACTTTTCCAAGCAGCAATGTGTGAAAACATGCATGTATTGCCATCTAGGAATGCTTACCCAAGTCTCTTTGTCTAGAATTTTTATTAGGGGTTAGTCACATAGGGTATTTAATCTCCAGGATCCTCTAGAAGCCAAATTGATATAGAATGACCCAAGGACCCAGGCATACAAAAACAAGTGTTCATAATAAATCATATTATTTGTATAAACTAAATTATTTGTACCAAGACTCCAGGAGTACAAAGACACTCTTGTCAGGGAATATATTCTAAAGTGTCAGTAGTTATCTCCTGAGATGCAGACAAAATCTAATCATGAAGATCATTGGGATGTACAGGGTTTGAGCATCCTAGGCCTGCTGAGCCAATGTATTTATTATACAAAATAGCAACTCTAGCATTGAATTACTTTCATTGGAATGTATGTAAGTATTTCAAAGAAATACTTCTTTGACATTCAAATGAAAATGTTTTAAAAATTGAGATATGATTATGGAGTTATTAATGTATACAGGGTATTTAAAATCATGAGACTGGTTGAAATTACCCAAGGAAGGAATCCAGTCTCTCCATACCCTTGCCAACATTTGTTGTTTTCTGTTTTTTGATCTTTGCTTTTAATGCTGAGGTGAGATGATACCTCATGGTTGTGATTTGCATCTTTCTAATGGCTTATGATGGTGAGCATTTTGTCATGCATTTCTTGGCTGCCTCAATGTGTTCATTGATAAAATGCCTATTCATGTCCTCTGCCCATTTTTAAATTTGGTTATTTGTCTTTTGGTAGTTGAGATGTTAAAGTTTTCTATAGATACTGGAGATTAATCCCTTGTCTGATATTTCATAGGCAAAAAAATTTCCCCAGTCTATAGGTTCTCTTTTTAATCTGTAGGTGAAGCCTTTTGATGTACTTAAGTTTCTAAATTTTAGGAGGGCCCAGCTGTGTAATTTGTATTCTGCTGTTTGTGTGTTTTTAGATACTGTATGTATGCTACATATATAAGTACTCGACTGCAAGGTTGGCAGTTCAAACTCACCAGTCACTCCTTGGAAATCCTATACAGATTTGCTATGAGTCAGAACCTACTTGACAGCACATAACAACAATAATAACAAAGCTGTTCCACTTTTTTTTTTTTTTGATGATAGTTAATATTTTAGGTTTTACATTTAGATTATTGATCTACTTTGACTTAGTTTTTGCATATGGTGAGAGTTATGGATCCTGACCCATTTTTCTGCAAATCAAAAGCCAGCTATGCCATTTGTTAAAGAGACTATGTATTTCCCATTTAATGAGTTTCAGCCTTTTGTCAAAGATCAGTAACCCATAACTGGATGGATTTATTTCTGGGGTCTTAGTTCTGCTCCATTGTTCAATGAGTCTGTCATTGTGCCAGTATCAGACTGTTGACTACTGCACCTATATAGAAGGTTTTAAGATTAGGAAGTATGAAACTAGGAAGATATACTTTTAAAAGGACTGTATTTATCATTTTAGGAGTGAAGCAATTTCAGATGATAATAAATTCTAGGATGTGGCCATGGAAGTGAGTACCTAAAAGAGTGCAGAAAAGAGGTTCCCAGAGACAACGTGACGAAGATATATGAAGAACAGAGGTATGAGATAGACCAGCTGTGTAGATTTGAAATCCTTCAAGCTACTCGGCATCTCCTTTTATAATCCTTTTCAGAGTGGTTGGCAGTAGTAGCTATGCATCATGTAGTTCTTCTGGTCTCCCAGTTTTTGACACACATCCTAATTAATTTTTAGGGATTCCAATTTTCTAGCTTGTCTCACTCTGTGTGGTTTTAATTCTGTTAGATAGTATATTTATGTCATACATTAAGGTCCCTAAAAATTTCCCCTATGTTTTTCTTTGATGATATTTAGAGTTTTAGGTTTTACATTTAGGTTTTTGCTCAATCTTGAGTTAGTTTTTGTGCATGACGAGATATATGGATTCTGTTTCATTGTTTTCTGCAAATGGAAATTCAGTTTTGTTAGTACCATTTGATAAAGAGACAATCTCTTCCCAGTTTAATGGGTTTTGACCTTTTCAAAGATCAGATGTCCACAAGTGGATGGATTTACTTCTGGATTTTCAATTCTTTTTCATTGTTCTATATGTCTGTTATTGTACCAGTGCAAGACTGTTTTGATAATGATGGCTGCATAATAGATTTTGAGATCAGAAAAGGTGAGGCTTTTTTCTCTGTTCTTCTTTAATAGTTATTTGGCTATTTTCTTTACTTTCAATATAATGTTTGTGATTAGTTTTTCCATCTCTTTATTGGATAGCATTTGCCCAGGGATAAAACACATAAGGCAGAGGAGTAGGAAAGAAGGATGAATGGGATCAGTAAATGGTAAGAGGAAATGCTAAGAGTGCTATTATTACACTGGAAGAGTGCAATCAGTGGTGTAAAACAAAATGTATATGGATTTCTGAATGGATAATCAATTTGCTCTCTAAACCTTCACCTACATTACAATAATTTTTTTTGAATGACAATGATGATAAGGGATGAAAGACTGGGCTTCACAGAAAATGAGAGCAATAATTGTCTAGCAATGAAAGTAGATAGCAAAGAGGATCCTATTGTCATCCTGGGTTCTGATGTACTTGAAACATAAGAAATGATTGAGAAAGTTCTGGAAACTAATTCCCTTGGGGAGAACAAAATGTCAGTATTTTACAAAAATGTAGAAAATATCAAATGAAGAATATGAAATATATATGGGCTTATTAGTGGGAGCTACCAAAAAAGGAGTGAGGATTGAGAACTATAGTAGAAGTTTGGATCAGGGAAGATAAATTACATAAATACATAAAAGTAAAAGTAGGGGGAATACAGTAGGCTAAGAGCTTACTAAGCAGTGGCAAATTAAAACAGAGCCTGAGAGCTTTAGATATGTTGACTATCACTTGGCCAGAATGATTGAAACTGATGTTAATTTGGTGAGCAAGTTAATAATGCCTCTAGGTTCCTAGGGATATTTAATGAGGAACCATGAGAAAGTGCAGAGCACAGTATTTGCTGTATACTAAATACACATTAAATGAAATGCAACATTTCTCCTTGGTGCTACAACTTTCTGACTTGGATTTTCTCTTATCTCTGGTTTTTCTGTTTTACTTGATAATTTAAGCTGGTTATCCAAATTTAGTCTTATCTTGGACTTTGTTCTTATTCTCTTCTATTTGGCAGTTCATTTTCCTATATTAATTCATTGATTAAATCTATGATTTCAGCATTTGTGGATCAATAAATGGGCACACAAATCATAGAAATCTTCACTGCTTTCTAGTTAAAATTGAACATATAAGACAATTAATTTTCTTGTGTCTACTCTAAATACAACAATACAGTCATCCCAATCTCATCTCTGAAATATTTGGCACAGCCTTCGATATGGATTACATCTCAATGTCAAGAAAACAAAAATCCTCACCACTGGACCAATAAACAACATTCTTATCAATGGAGAAAAGATTGAACTTGTCAAGGACTTCATTCTTCTTGGATCAACTATCAACACTCGCGGAAGTAGCAGTCAAGAGATCAGATGACGTATTGCACTGGGCAAATCCGCTGCACAGGAACTTTTAAAAGTATTGAAGAGCAGAGATGTCAGCTTGAGGACTAAGGTGCGCCTGACCCAGGCCATAGTGTTTTCAATAGCCTCATATGGATGCGAAAGCTGGACAGTGAATAAGGAGGATCGTAGAAGAATTGATGCCTTTGAGTTGTGGTGTTGGAGGAGAATACTGAAAGTGCCATGGACTGCCAAAAGAACCAATAGATGTGTTTTGGAAGAAGTGCAGCCAGAGTTCTCCTTGGAGGCCAGGATGGCTAAGCTTCGTCTCTCCTACTTTGGACATATTTTCCGGAGGAAACAATCGTTGGAGAAGGATGTCATGCTGGGTAGGGTGGAGGGTCAGAGAAAAAGAGGAAGACCCCCAACGAGATGGATCAGCCAGGTGGCATCATTGATGGACTTAAGTGTGGCAGCGGTAGTGAGATTGGCCCGGGATCGGACATTGTTTCGTTCTGCTGTGCATGGGGTCGCTATGGGTCGGTTCCGACTCGATGGCACCTGACAACAACAACAACAACAACTTAACTTCATGCAACGGTCTGTTGTCAAAAGGTAAGTAAATTTGTTTTTCAAATGAGTTGTACATCCTATCACCTTAATTTTTGTGTGTCCTATCCCCTCTTTACTAACAAATTTGTTCTTCCTATGTCTAATGATTAAGGAGCTCTGGTAGCGTAGTGGTTACGAATTGGGCTGCGAACCTTAAGGTTAGCGGTTCGGAACTACCAGCCGCTCCGCGGGAGAAAGATGAGGCTTTCTACTCCCGTAAAGATTTACACCCTCGGAAACCCTGTACAGGGTCGCTATGGGTCGGAACCGACTCGACGGCACTTAACAAAACAACAACAATGTCTAATGATTATACTTTGGGCAAATCACTTTTAACTTCTGGGTCTCAAGTATAAAATGAGAGATTGTTCATTATTACAGTTCAAAATTTATATGGTATCTCTAAAGACAAGGTCTCTTTTTAAAGAGACCACGTAGTTGGTCTGTAGCAAATTCAGGAAGTTGTTGTTATGTGCCGTGGAGTCGGTTCCGACTCATAGCAACCCTGTACAGGGCTTCTGAGGCTGTAAATTTTTATGGGAGCAGAAAGCCTCATCTTTCTCCCGCGGAATAGCTGGTAGTTTCGAACTGCTGACCTTGCGGTTCGCAGCCTGAATCGTAACCACTACGCTACCAGAGCACCTTAAATTCAGGAAGAGTAGATGCATATCCTGGCTTAAAGAGCAGAGAGCTGTGTGCTTTCCCATATGTCCCTACTAACCGAAGAGTATATTGCCAGTTGTTGTCATCTTTCTACTACATTCTGACCAAAAGAAATATGAACTCAGCCATTCTCTTCACTCCTCTTATAATCATCTCAAATATCTGAGAGCAGAGAAGAACTTTGGGTTATAGTTCTATGATAATGTACTACAGGGACCTACATTAAGAGGGAACTTTGTGGAGAAAAGTAGATTACAAGAAAAGAGAGAAATAAAATTCAGATGTCTTCTTTGGAATGTTGTTGTTGTTAGGTGCCACTGAGTCGGTACTGACTCATATTGACCTTATGCACAGCAGAACGAAACACTGCCCAATCCTGGGCCAGCCTCACTATTGTTGCCACACTTGAATTCGTCGATGCTGCCACTTGGTCAATCCATCTCGCTGGGGGTCTTCCTCTTTTCCTCTGACCCTCCATCTTACCAAACATCCTTCTTCAGTGACTGGTCTCTCCTGACAATATGTCCGAAGTATGAGAGACGAAGTTTGGCCATCTTGGCCTCCAAGGAGCATTCTGGCCACACTTCTTCCAACACAGATCTATTGGTTCTTTTGGCAGCCCGTGGCACTGTCAATATTCTCCTCCAACACCATAACTCAAAGGCATCAATTCTTCTACGGTCTTCCTTATTCACTGTCCAGCATTCATATGCATATGATGTTATTGAAAATACCATGGCTTGGGTCAAGCGCATATTAGTCCTGAAGCTGACATCTTTGCTCTTCAACACTTTAAAATGGTCTTGTGTAGCAGATTTGCCTAATGCAATACGCCGTTTGATTTCTTGACTGCTGCTTCCATGAGTGTTGATAGTTGATCCAATAAGAATGAAGTCCTTGACAACTTCAATCCTTTCCCCATTGATAAGAATGTTGTTTATTGGTCCAGTGGTGAGGATTTTTATTTTTATTTTTTTTTTTACATTGAAATGCAGTCCATACTGAATAGCAGGAGAGATGGTCCAACTTAAAGCCTAGAGTTCCAAGTAATTCATCACTAATAAATTAAGATGTCTTTTAGGAACATTAGTAAGGTTGACCTTTGATGTCCCATCTCTTGTTTACTGCACATACATATTGCATGGGTCATAGATAAGTGCAAGTTTGTGTTTACCAAATGGGGAGATTATATTTGGTTTTTCCTGCCCTTTGGGTGTAAATGTGAAGACAGGCTTGGAATGCTCTCATAAAACCCTATGTTTGTGTTAACCATCCTCAACATGAAAAATGGATAAGAACCTTTGGGAAATCCCAAAACATACAAGATGAGGAAACATACAAGAGGAGGAAAGGAAGTGGCAGATGACTAGCTTCTGGAAAACTGATATTGAATCAGAATGGTGGGTGGAAAAGATGGTTTGGAAAACTAAGACATAGAAACAGAAACCAATGATCACTTTCAGTTTTTAATTTTGAAACTAACAACTATACGATTTTATCTTCTCTTTTACAAAAATTATAGCTTTCCAATAGTAGTAGACATCATATCTCTTTAATGTAGGTTTTAGCTTTACAGAGAAATCTTTGGATTAGATTCTAGTTTCCTCTTTGGCTATAAATGAAATACTCTCTTCAGGTTTCCTTTCCCATACAAGGTTTCCAAGTGTCCCTCCTGCTGTTTGTTGTTGTTGTTAAGTGCCATGAGTCAGTTCTGACCCATAGCGAACTTGTATAGGATTTCCTAGGAGCAGCTGGTGAGCATGAACTGCTGATATTGCTGTTCAAAGGACCTTGCAGTCCAGTGCACTCCAGGACTCCTTCTGTTTATGGGCTAGTGAATTGTGGATTGTTCTTAATTGAATGCCATGTTTATTGGTTCACTGTGGCACCTCCAGTTCTATTTCCTGGTCTGTACCTGGATAGAAGGTGATTCTTCTTTCTTTTCTCCTCAAAGGTTACATGGTTTTCTTTCTCACCTATTCTCACTTAGAATTTTATCTTCTATCCTTCCAACTGAAGTCTTCTCTAGTCTATGACATTAGAAAATGTGTTCTAGAAGGTTGGATATCAAAATATTCTTTTGAGATTTAATTTTGTTTCAGCTTTTTAGTGGCCTCAAGGAAGAACAACAATGAGTGAAAAAATGGAGAGAAATATACAACAATCAACCATATTAATATTTGGTGCTAGTGCTCTACACTTGTGCAAATAAATAAAGATTAGGTGGCCAGAGACAATAAAACATTTATCTGATTAGTTTGGTCTATAATTGGGGTTTTATTTGCTTCTAAATAATATAAATCCTAGTGTGGCACTGTAGGATAAGCACTGGACTCTAACCAAAAGGTCAGTGGTTCAGTCACCAGATGTTCTTCAGAAACCTATACAGGGACTCTATGAGTCAGAACCTACTCAACAGCACTCAATAACAACAGTGCAATTTCAATTAATCTTTGTAAGTAAGGAAACTAATGAATAGACACTATCATATCAGGTGAAATAAAAGAAAGAGAATAATGCAGTCACAAAAAGTACAGGATTTGAGCTAGGCCACGGGAAAATTCAACCCCAGTTTCTTCAGGGTCCTTATGCCTATTTTCCTTACTAATTGATCCTTTTCTCTTGGTCTCTAGACTTACTTTTTACATATTGTAGAAAATATTATCCTTCACGAACACCTAATTGTAATTTTGTATCTAAAGAAAAATAAACTGTATCACGTTCCCCCAAAAAAGAACAAAGAAAAGAAAATGAGCAAAAAAGAAAGAGGAGGAAGAATAGAAAAAGGAGGAGGAGAAGGATAATGGCAAGAGTAAAGGAGAAGGAGAGGAAAACAGAGAAATGAAAACGAGAAAGTGAAAAGACAATTTGAGTAGGTTATCTCTTTTTCTTAGTCTTTTACAGTAGTGGTCCTATGCCATACTTCTCCTTTTGTGACTGACTAATTTCACTCAACATAATGTCCTCAAGTTTCATCCACATTATGCAGTGGCTTGCAGCCTCCTTGTTATTCTTCAAGGTAGCATAATATTCCATTGTGTGTATGTACCACAGTTTGTTTATCCATTCTTCAGTTGAAGGGCACTTTGGCTGTCTCCATCTTTTTGCTATTGTAAATAGTGTTGCTATGAACATTGCTGTGCATATATCTACTTGTGTTATGGCTCATATTTCTT
>NW_006408929.1:339715-346607 GCF_000296735.1 Chrysochloris asiatica | reverse complement strand
TCTGCTCCCATAAAGATTTACAGCCTCGGAAACCCTGTACAGGGTTGCTATGAGTTGGAACCAACTCCATGGCACATAACAACAACAATGATATCTGCAAAGATCTAGAGTTAGAAAGCCAAAGGTGAAGAATATATTTAATCCTTCTCAAGTTGAAAGAAATAAATTTAAAAGTCAAACCTTTAGTTGCAATATTGAAAGATTCTGTGGGCTGCCAGAACAAAAAAACCAAATCTGTGTTGGAAGAAGTATAACTAGAATGCTCCTTAGAAACCAAGATGACCAGACTTCATCTCTTATGTTTTATATATTTGATCAGGAGGGATCAGTTCCTGAAGAAGGACATCATGACTGCTAATGTATGTTGTTGTTGTTAAGTGCCATCAAGTCGATCCTGACCCATAGTGACCCTGTGTAGTGTTTCCAAAGAGCGGCTGGTGAGTTTGAACTACCAACCTTGCAGTTCAAATGGCTTTGCAGTCTGGTGCATTGACCCACAGCGCCACACCATGACTACTGCTAACGTATAGGGTCAACGATGGACTGGCATAGTGTCAGCAGCAGTGGGCTCAAGTGTAACAGCAATTGTGAGGATGCCAGGACCAGGAAGTGTTTCCTTCTATTGTACACAGATTTGCTATCACTCAGAGCAGACTCGATGGCACCAAATAACAAGAAATGGGCAAAATAATGAATGATGTAGGGACTATCAGAAGGAGATGGAAGGAATACACAGAGTTACTGTACCAAAAAGAATTGGTCTACATTTAACCATCTTAGAAGGTAACATATAACCAAGAACTGATGGTATTGAAGAAAAAAGTCCAATCTATACTGAAGGCATTGGAAAAAAGCAAGACTTCAAGAATTGTCAGAATGTCATTTGAAATGTCTTAACAAACTTATGCAGTTTTGGAGATACTTGCTCATTTATGCCAAGAAATTTGGAAAGCAACTGACCAATCAACTAGAACAAATCTATGTTTGTGCCCACTCCAAAGAAAGTGACCCAACATAATGCAGAAATTATTAAATAATATGATTAGTATCAAAGGCAAATACAATTTTGATGAAGATAAGTCAGAAACTCATCAATAGAGACAGGAAACTCTCAGGAATTCAAGCCAGATTCAGAAGAGGTCTTGGAAGGAGGGATACCATTGCTGACATCAGATGGATCTTGGCTGAAAGCAGAGAATATCAGAAAGATGTTTACTTGTGCTTTATTGACTATACAACGGCAGTTTGGATCATAACAAACTATGGATTACTTTGTGAAGAAAAGGAATTTCAGAATACTAAGTGTGCTAATGAGAAACCTGAACATAGATCAAAGGCAGTTGTTCAAACACAACAAGGGGAAAGTGAGTAGTTTTAAATCAGGAAAGGTGTGTATCAGGGAAGTATTTTCTCACCATACTCATTCAACCAATATACTGAGAAAATAATCAGAAGTTGCAGAATTTGAAGAAGAATGTGGCATCAGGATTGGAGAAAGACTATTATCAACCTGTGATATATAGATGACACAACCATGCTTGTTGAAAGAGAAGACATAAAGCCTTTACTGATGAAAATCAAAAACTACAACTTTCTGTATGACTTACAACTCATTGTAAAGACAATGAAAATACTCACCACTTGACCAATAGAATCAAGATAAATCAAGAAAAGATTGAAGTTGTCAAGGATTTCATTTTACTTGGATCCACAATAAATGCTAAGGGAGGCAGCAGTCAAGAAATTAAATGTATTTTATAGAGAAAATCTGTTGCAAATTCTTCTTTAAAGTATTTAAAAGAGCAAAGATATCACTTTTAGTATTAAGGTTAGCCTCAACCATGCCCTGGTATTTTTAATTGCCTTATATATATGTGGAAGCTGGTGGTGGTGGTGGTTATGTGCCGTGGAGTTGGAACCGACTAATAGCGACCCTGTATAGGGTTTCCAAAGCTGTAAATCTTTATGGGAGCAGAAAGCCTCATCTTTCTCCCGCGGAGCAGCTGGTAGTTTCGAATTGCTGACCTTAAGGTTCACAGTCCAATTCATAACCTCTATGTTACTAGAGTTCCTTGTGGAAGCTAAACAATCAATAATGAAGACCTATGAAAAATTGATGTTTTAAAATTATGACATTAACAACAAATATTAAATTTACTATGAACTGGCAGAAGAGTGTACAAATCTTGGAAGTACAGCCAGAATGCTCCTAGAAACAAGGATGGTGATACTTCATCTTACATACTTTGGACATCATGTCATCATGAGGGATCAGTTCCTGGACACAGGCATCATGTTTGGCAAAGTGATGTTGTTAAGTGCCATCAAGCCATTTCAGACCCATAGTGACCCTGTATAGGGTTTCTGAGGAGCAACTTGTGAGCTTGAATCACCGATCTTGCGGTTCAAACCTATTTTGAAGTCCAGCACATTAACCTATAGCACCAGATGAGCAAAAAGGAAGACCCTTAATGCGATGGATTGACACTGTTGACTACAATGGGCTCAAACATAGGAATGATCATGAATGAGGGTGGTGCACAACTGTGCTGTGTTTCATTCTGTTTGTCTAATGTCACTGTGAGTTGCAATTGACTTGACAACACCTAACAATAACAACAACATTAAGAACTGTATGTTTAGCATTGAGTTTCTGTCTTAGTCTCAAAATAAAAAAAGGGGTAAAATTGAAAGCAGAAGTTGCTATGAAAGAAAGGAATTAGCACCAATTTGCACAATGATAATGTTAAATATTTCATTGTGATATTGTTGGCTTCATAGAGTGTGTGCCAGGTAAGAAAAATAGTTCTATTCCTCCGTACAGGTTAATAATGTACCATTTCATAAGAGATGTTATTTTTTGGTCATTCAAAGCACAACTGGCTTCTATTTACTTGTAGTGGCAGAGGAAGAAGACTCAGGAATTAGAAGGAAGGTACAGAATATGTGGTCAATCGCATCTGTGAACAACTGCCTCCTTTGCCATGAAACCAAAAGAAATGGATGGTTCCTAGTTTCTATTATGTCATTTTGATCCAGCATTGGAAAGCAAAATCCTGATCAAAAGAGGGGAAATGCAACATAATTTCAAATTTTCAGACTCCAGACTTTCTGGAGCCATGAAAATTAAAAAACAACAACAATGGAATCTACTGTTTTGAGATAATCTTTAAACTTTAAGCCAGGCACATTTCTTGAGGTTTCCTAAAAATAACTTAGCCCATGTGAAAAATGTCTGCTTTTAGTATTATGCTCTTTTAATAATCAACTCTATGAGTTCAAATAGATAACAACACCTCAAAGGTTAGATTTATTGTTGTTGCTGTTAAGTGCCATTGAGTCAGTGCCGACTCTGTTCCAACTTCTGCTGGTGGGTTTGAACCACCGACCTTGCAGTTAGCAGTCCAGTACTTATCCTACAGTGTTGATAGGAATCTTTAAGACCAAAAATACCAAACCCATGGCTGCAAGTGGATTCTAATGCCTACTGATCCTGTGTAGGTTTTCTAAGACCATAAATCTTGGCCTCATATTTCTGTCACAGAGAAGCTAGTGGGTTTGAACCATTCATTGGCCTTGTGGTTAACAGCCCTGCACATAACCCACAGACCTTAAGGGGCAGATAGTTTATGTTAATGGAGAGGAACAACTCTGAAAAGGATTGTGAGAAAATTTGCACAACTCGAAGAACGTAATCAATGTTACCAAATGGAAAAAAGAAGAAGCTGTTGAATATATTATATATTGACAAAATATATTGAAAATACATATTATATTTTTGTGCATGTGTTCTCAACAACAGAAAAAAATTTTTTTTTTTTTTAAACAGCTGGAGAGGGGATTTCAAAATGTTCTTGAAGAAATTACATGAAAAGATATGGAACATTTTGAAGCCCCCTCATATGTGTGAATGTGTGTTTCTAAAATACCTGCTGGAAATGAAAAGAGAAATGAAACAAGTTCCTTGCTCACCATTTCTGCACAGAATTTTTAAATTTCTGGATTCTTATTTTAGATAAAACATCTCCGATGTGAGAAAACTGCAGCCAGGAAGCAGATGCAACCTGAAGCAAAACAATTTCCCATGTATCTTGTTGTTAGGTGACATCAAGTCAGTTCTAACTTATAACAACCCTGTGCATAACAGAACAAAATGCTGCCCAGAACTGCACCATCTTCACAATTGTTATGTTTGAGTTCATCGTTGTTGCCACTGTGTCAATCCATCTCATTGGGACTCTTCTTCTTTTTCACTGATCCTCCATTTTACCA
Source organism: Chrysochloris asiatica (assembly GCF_000296735.1). NCBI lineage: Eukaryota > Metazoa > Chordata > Mammalia > Afrosoricida > Chrysochloridae > Chrysochloris > Chrysochloris asiatica. The sequence goes on along the minus strand of NW_006408929.1, from coordinate 342,335 downwards.
AGCATGATGTCCTTCAGGGACTGGCCCCTGGTAACAATATGTCCAAACTTGTTGTTGTTGCTGTTAAGTGCCGTTGAGTTGGTTCTGACCCATAGTGACCCTGTATAGAGTTTCTGAGGAGTAGCTGGTGAACTTGAACCACCAATCTTGCTGTTCAAATGGACCTTAGAGTCCAGTACATTAGCCCACAACACACCAGGCCTCCATATCCAAAGTACAAGAGAAAATGTCTAGCCATCCATGCTTCTAAGGAGCATTCTGGTTGTACTTCTTCCAAGACAGATTTGTTTGTTCTTCTAGTAGTCATGGTACTTTCAGTATCCTTCATCAACACCATAATTATAATAGAAAAATTCTTCTTTGGTCCTCTTTTTTCATTGTCCAACTTTCATATGCATATGAGGTGATTAAAAATACAAGGCTTGGGTCAAGTGCACCTTAGTACTCAAACTGACATCATTATTCTTTAACACTTCAAAGAGGTCATTTGCAGCAGATTTGCATAATGCAGCCTATCATTTATTTTCTTGACTGCTGCATCCATTAGTGTTAATTGTAGATCCAAGCAAAATGAAGTCTTTGACAGCTTCAATCATTTCTCCATTTATCACAATGTTATTTATTGGTCCATTGTTGAGGATTTTCTTTTTTTTTTTTTTACATTAAGATACAATCCTTCTTGAAAACTATGGTCTTTGGTCTTCAGTCTTCATCAGTAAGTACTTCAAGTCTTCTTTGCTTCCAGTAAGCAAGGTTTTGTCATCTGCATATTGCAAGTTATTAATGAATCTTTCTCCAATCCTGACACCATATTCTTCTTCATGTAACCCAGTTTCTTGAATTATTTGCTCAGCACAAAGACTGAGTAAGTACAGTCAAAGGATACAACCCCAACATATATCTTTCCTGATTTTAAACAATTCAGTATTCCCTTGTTCTGTTCTACTAACTGCCTATTGTTCTATGCACAATTTCATCTTGAGCACAATAAATTAATTTGGAATTACCAGTCTTTACAATGTTGTTGACAGTTATGAGCCACACAGTCAAATATCTTTGCATAATAAAGTACAAGTAAACATCTTTCTGGCATTCTGCTCTTTCTGTTAAGTATCCATCTGACATAAGCGATGATGTCTCTAATTCCACATCCTCTTCTTAATCTGTCTTGAATTTTGGGCAGCTCCTTGTCGATGTGCTGCTGAAACCATTTTCAGTTACCTTTGGAAAGATCTCATTGCATGTGATATTAATGATACTGTTTGGTGATTTCACATTCTGTTGGGTCACCTTTCTTTGGGATGGGCACACATGTGGATCTCTTCCAATCATTTAGAAAAGACTACTGTCTTTCAAATTTCTTGCATAGATGAGTGAGCACTTCTAGCATTGCATCTGTTTATTGAAACACATCAATTTGTATTTCATCAATTCTTGGAGCCTTATTTTTCACCAGTGCAGATTGGACTTCTTTCATTACTATCTTCTTGATTATATGCTACCTCTTGAAATGACTGAACATCAGCCTATTCTTTTTAGTTCAGTTACTCTGTGTTCCTTCCATCTGTTTTTGATGCTTCCTGCGTCATTCAATACGTTGTCCATAGAATCCTTAAATATTTCAACCCAAGTCTTGACTTTATCCTTCAGTTCTGTCAGTTTGGGATTTGTTTAGCATGTTCTTCACTTTTGATTTTTTTAACTCTAGGTCTTTGGATGTTTCATTATAATATTTGAGTTTGTCTTCTTGATCTGTTCTTTGAAATTTTCTTTTTAACTCATTTACTCACTTATTTCTTTCAGGCACTGTAGCTTCTTTATGTTCAAGAAGAAGTTTCAGCATCAATTCTGACATCCATTTTGGACTTATCTTTAATTTCCTTTTTTTTTTTTTTTTTTTTTAATGATCCTTTCTTTTTCCAGATCCTTTGTTGTGTTATCAGAGGGACCAATCCTTTGAAACATTGTGCTAGTTAGCTAAGGGTCACCAAAACAGAAGAAGACCTCCAAAATGGATTAGCATGATTGTTGAAACAACGGGCTCAAAATAACAATAATTGTGAAGATGGCACAGGACCAGACAGTGTTCCTCAATAAAGAGAATTTGGAATTAATGGTAAATTTTTGTTTTTTATTATTTTTAGTTTTTTGTATCCATTTTCACAGTTAACTACACAAAGAGTCATGGCTTTCATTTTAGAGAGGTTGTTGTTGTTAAGTGCCATTGAGTTTGTTCTGACTCATAGCAACCTTAAGCACAATAGAGGGAAACACTGCCTAGTCCTACACCATCCTCACAATCCTTGTTATGCTTGAGTCCATTGCTGCTGCCACTATGCCAATCTTCTCATTGGGGGTCTTCCTCTTTTTCATTGACCCTCCACTTTACCAAGAGTGATATCCTTCTCCAGTGACTGGTCCATCCTGACCGTATGTCCAAAATATGAGAAGCAAAGCCTGGTCTTCCTGGATTCAAAGACACATTCTGGCTGTATTTCTTCCTACATAGATTTGTTTGTTCTACTGACAGTCCATAGTACTTTCTCCGATATGTTATCCAACACCATAACTTGAAAACATCAAATTTTCTGTGGTTTTCCTAATTCATTGTAAAACTTCC
>NW_006408929.1:330270-331684 GCF_000296735.1 Chrysochloris asiatica | reverse complement strand
CACTCTTCTCCTTTGATGGGTCCAGGGACCTCTGCTCCTGGACTGCAAAGTCAATCATTCCCCTCCTTTTGGTACAAAACATCCACCTTTACATTTGCAACCCTCACAATGAGTCCTGATAACAATTATTCACTATTGTACCCCATCTCCTTTCATCAGCCCTGCCCATACAGATTGGATGTTTGCTACCCAGTGGAGATTCTACTTTCCTCCATGCCCTCTGGATCTAGGCTCCCTCTTGAAAGCTTGTAAGCCAGGTTTACCAGCTTTTGAAGGTCAGTTCTTTAACAGTTGAGTACTCCTGACTGAGCACATTGTTGTAAGAGAGAAAAGTGACTCACATCTTCAAAGATATAAACATTATACAGACTCTTTAGGTCTTAAACAAGAGCAAACATAAGACAAACATAGGTCACTGGATGAGGGAGATCATAGACACCCTGATGAGTTTCTAAAATTCTGTCTTTATGCAGTGATCTTTTATAGTGCACAGAGAATGAAGGGATCTCCTCCAACTACCATGACTGATGGAAGTAGCCATGCATCACATGTACATGTGAGGCTTATAGAAAGTAGGTAGGGTACTATTACAAACAGGAAAGCTTGCAGTCTGAGGCTCTCAAGGTATGACATCACAACTAAGCAACAACTAAGGAGTGTGTCCAGGAATGTTTCTTCCAAGGCTGGCTGGGAAAAGCAGCCCTCAAAGCTACTTTTAATTATACAGTTACTGTGTCAGTTTAGCTGTCAGAGGTGTATGAGGTGCTTAAGAAAAATTGGCATCTGAATACTTAAACCTAGGTATAAGCTGGAATTAAGTACTGGAGTTCTGGTGTGGTGCTTTAGGATAAACACTGGACTGCAAGTTCATTTGAAACACAAAATCGGTGGTTCAAACTCACCAGTTGCTTCTCAGAAACCCTATACAGGGTCACTATGAGTCCAAGCTTACTCAACAGCACTTGACAACAATAACAACAATAGGCTGTAGTCCTGGTATGGCATTGTAGGATAAGCCCTGGACTGCTAACAGTGGTTCAAACCCACTGTCCACTCCTCAGAAACCCCGTACAAGGTTGCTAGAAGTGAGAACTGAGTTAACAGGACTTAATAGGATTTGTTCACAACCAAAAAGCCTTCCAATGTAATACTTCAAGCAATACACATATATTGGCATATGATCTTGACTGTTCACTTCTGTGTGACAATGAATTACATCCAGTTGGTTGTATTTTTATCAAACGATGTATTGCATTAGGCAAATCTGCTGCACAAGACCTTTTCAAAGTGTTAAAAGAACAAAGATGTCAGCTTGAGGACTAAGGTGCACCTGACTTAAGTCATAGTATTTTCAATAACCTCATATGCATGTAAAAGCTGGACAGTGAATAAGGAGGACTGTAGAAGAATTGAT
>NW_006408929.1:325075-329355 GCF_000296735.1 Chrysochloris asiatica | reverse complement strand
TTTTTATTAAGTGACTCATAATAAAAATGTAAAATTTGAAGGACAAGCAAGTAACATCCATTGTGGAATAGGCAAGACACATACAAGTACATGATAGGACAGATACATATGCTTCATGTTGGCTGCCTAAGGTCTATCTGTCTGTATAGTGGTAACTCAGAGGACAGTCAGTGACAGGCAGGCTGGGAGTGTCCACGTTGCAAAAGCGTTAACACAGTGTGGTGAAACTACAGTGATCCAGTGATGATGAGATGAAAAGTGATGGGATGATTCCTCACGACACTGGTGACCTTGCCTCTGATCATTGACAACTATATTGTCGACTTCTTTGTCGATGCAGACGATAACGTCAGTACAATCTTTATCCATATGTTCACATTCAGCAATCCTCATAAAAACTGAGTCTCAGATGGAGATTAGGGAAACAACAGTACACAGAAAAGACCTCAAGAGTCAATTATATGAATGTTGGATAGATTCCAAATTCAAGATGCAGGATTAGAACAGTGATCCAAGGCAAATGATCACACTGATGGCAGCACACACAGTGGATAGTTATTAAAACTTAAGTGGTGTGGCATCCTACAAATGGCATCTACAAAAAAAAAAAAAAAAAAAAGTTGGTGCAGGGTGTTTATCTTTCCAAGAAAAATAGACAAATGTTTATATTTTTGGTGAAATAAAAGGCAAACCTGTGTGCCCAGTTTGTGGCACTGTATTAGCAATAATGAAAACAACTAATCTGAAGAGTCATTACAGCTCAAAACATGCTAAACTCAATGATTGGGAGGCCACATGCATCTGGATAAAATCAGTGTTCTTCAGCAGAATTTGGAATTACAATAAGCCACTTTCACTAGGCCTCATTGTTACAGAGACATTCAGATGAGTTATTTAGTGAGAAAAGTAATCACAAAGAATCTGAGGCCTCATGTAAAGGGAAAGTTTGTGAAAGAGTTTCTGATGACTGCTATGGAGTTGTTAGCAAGAGACAAAGTAAAATTGTTTCAGAGTATTAGTTTGTCTCAGAGAACCATCTCAGATCATATTACTGATTTAGCAGAAGATATTGAGAAAATATTGAAGGATTCTGCAGGAGATTTCCAATTTTTCTCTCTGACCTGTGATGAGACAATAATCAGCAAGTACTGCCCAACTGGCTATTTTCATTCATGGGATAATTGTAGAGTTTGACACGTGACAGGAACTGCATGACACTACTAGAGATGAGTACTTATTAGAGATATGTTTTATCAATGAAAAAACTTCAGCTAACATTTGGAAAGTTTTATGGTCTTACTGCAGATGGAGATCCAGCCATGATTGGCTCGAAAAAAGGGTTAACTGCATTTGTCAAGAAAGAACTGAACATCATACTGCAAGAAAGTCTCTGTGAACAGTTGTGGCTCAACAATGTGATGTCAACAGTGGGATCATTCAGAAATTTTGTCTAAAGTAGAGGGTTTAACAGCCACAAGTTTAAGGAGATACTGAATGATCTTGACTCTGAGTAAGGTGATCTTGTTTATCACTGTGAAGTGTGTTGGCTGAGTCTAGGGAACATGCTCATGAGTTTTTATGAACTGCGGGAACTTCTAACTTTCCCAAATTCATACTATCCATGTTCTAATTATTAATGAATGTTTGCAGATCTTTCTCCTCATTTTGAGTTGTGCTTCATCAGCAAATGTAAGTATTAAAAGCTTTTTTCCATTTTTTTTCATGTGGTCAACTCTACTTTGAGGAGGCAACTCTTGCCTAGTGGTATTTTGAGAACATTCCGAACTGAGGGGCTCATCTTTGGCACTATATCTGACAATGTTCTGCAGCTATTTTTCTTCCTTATGTTTTTGTTGTTAAGTGCCATTGAGTCAGTTCCAACTCACAAAAATCCTGGTATAAGGTTTCTAAGGAGTGACTGATGAATTTGAACTGCCGACTTTGTTGTTAGTAGTCCAGTAATTACCCTACAGCACCACGCTCGGACTTCTCAGGTATCTGCTTTGTAGTTAATTGCTTTCAAGTCAATTCGGACTCATAGCAAACATTTATAGGGTTTTCAAGGAGCATCTGGTGGGTTTGAATAGTCGATCTTGTGGTTCGAAGTCCAGGGCTGATCCTATAGTAGCTGGTGTTGTTGATATGTGCCGTGGAGTCAGTTCCGACTCGTAGTGACCGTGTACAGAGTTTCCGAGGCTGTAAATCTTTATGGGAACAGAAAGCCTCATCTTTCTACCGCAGAACAGCTGGTAGTTTTGAATTGCTGACTGTGAAATTAGCAGCCCAATTCATAACCTCTATGCAACCAGCTCTAGAAGAACTAAATTAGAGGCATTCATATAATTGAAAGACAGGATCAGAATATATGATCATCTAGGCAAAGAAGGGTGTTACTTTATTGAGTGGTATGATTGATCCTGATAGCCAATAGAAAATTGGATTGACAATATATAATAGAGGTAAAGAAGAATATCTGTAGAATCCAGGCGATTCCTTAGGACTTTTTTAGTACTACCATGTCCTGTGATTAAATTCAATGGTAAACTGCAGCAACCAATTCCAACATGACTATTAAAATCCTAGAACCTTCAGGAATGATGATTTGGGTCACCCCACCAGGCAAAGAACCATGACAGGCTGAGGTGTTTGTAAAGGGCAAAAGGAATATGGAATGGGTAGTGGTAGAAGGTAGTTCTAAATTCCAGCTATGGCAATGTGACCATTTGCACAAACAAGGACTGTAATTGTTATGAATATATGTGTGCATCAAATATTTTTTCTTTGTTCATTGTGAAATATAAGATATAAGTGGTGACAGTTCATTTTTGTACACATTTTAGTTGTACCTTATTAGGTGCAAATAGGACTTTACAATTGTCTTTATTTAGAGACTATATATATGGTTTGTAGGTGCCAAGTTGATAAGGGATGGACTATGATAGTTAAAAGTCTTTTGTTAACTTGACTGGACCAGGATTCCCAGTGATTTGGCAGTTGAGATGTGGTTATTCCAGTTCTGAGATTTAATACAGTATAATTAACTCTATGGTGTGCCACTGTGGGTTAATGTGCTGGACTGCAAAGTCACTTTGAATTGCAAGGTCGGCAGTTCAAGCTCACCAGCTACTCCTTGGAAACCCTATACAGGGTGGCTATGGGTCAGAACCGACTTGATGGCACTTAACAACAACAACAGTTAACTCTATAATGATTGGCTGTGAGCAGGTGTAATTAACTCTATGATGACTCTCTATAAGCAGCCAATCAATGAAAGGATGTTTCCTCAGTGGTATGGCCTCTTTCCAATATATTGGACACTCAGGCAAAGTCTGTTTGCTTTCTGCTGGTTCTGGATCTTACATCTGGCTCATCCTCTGACCTCCATTTTTGGACTTAAGCCAGTGGCCTGCTCTACTACTTGCTGATCCTGGAAATCATTAGCAGTTTGCCTTCTTACCTATCTGCGTGCCTGCTTGCCTGTCTTGGTATTCTACTGTCTCTACATTTATGAACCATTTCTTGGTATAAATTTCTCCTTATAGGTATTCATATATATGTTTCATGGATTTTGCTTCTCTGCAGAATCTGCCAACTGCTCCTCAGAAACCCTATACAGGGTCACTATGAGTCAGAACCAACTCTATGGCACTTAACAACAATATCTAAACTAGCATGAATCAATATGAAATTTAACCATCACTGAAATCTTCTTTAAAGTGACCCATTTTAAGATGATTTGATTATGTGACTAATGACACTATGGCATTTCTTACTTCTGTTTTTAAACAAAAATAGTGTATAATGCCCAAAGGTTCATAAAATATATAGTTAGAAACATACAATAAGTAACAACACTGAGTGATCAATTTGTTTCAAACAAATCTTTTGTAGCGAAGATGGTATTTATACCTTGGCTGTTCTATCCCATAATAATCTAGTTCTCACCTCTTACTCAATTCAGAAGAAAATAACTAACAGGTAAATGAGAAACTTCCAGAAAGGTCTTCAATTTAATTTTTTCTTTAGTTTGTTGTGGTTAGGTGCCACTGAGTTGGTACTGATTCATAGTGACCCTATGTGCAACAGAACAAAACACTGAGTGGTACAGGACCAATCTCATAATCATTGCTATAGTTGAGACCTTTGCTGCTGCCACTGTGCCAATCTGTTTCACTGGAGGTCTTCCCTTTTTTCTCCCAAACTACACTTTACCAAACATAATATCCCTCCAGTGACTGGTCCATCCTGACAATATGTTCAAAGTATGAGAGAGGAAATCT
>NW_006408929.1:323667-324229 GCF_000296735.1 Chrysochloris asiatica | reverse complement strand
GAATACTCAACTTTGCAATGTTGTCGGTAGTTTGTCATGATCCACACAACTGAAAGCCTTTGCACAGTCAATAAAGCCCAAGAAAACATCTTTCTGGTATTCTCTGCTTTCAGCTAAAATCCAGCTGATGTCAGCAATGATATTCCTCACTCCACATCCTCTTCTGAATCCAGCTTGAACCTCTGGAAGTTCTTTGTCAATGTATCTTTGCAGCCATTTTTGCATTATCTTTGGTAAAAATTTACTCAGTGGAATATCATTGATATTGCCCAATGATTTCCATATTTTGTTGGGTCACCTCTCTTGGGAGTGTACATAAATATGGTTCTCTTCCAGTCAGTTGGCCAGGTAATTGTCTTTAAAGTTTCTTGGCATAATAAACGAGTGCTTCCAGTGCCACCGCACTTTTGTTGAACAATTTCAATTTGTATTCCATCAATTCCCAGTGCCTTGTCTTTGCCAATGACTTGAATGCACCTTGGACTTCTTTGTTCAGGGTCATTTGCTCTTGATCATATGCTACCTCTTGAAATCGTTGAACATTGGCCTTTTTTTTTTTTTT
>NW_006408929.1:316589-319532 GCF_000296735.1 Chrysochloris asiatica | reverse complement strand
GCAACTCTTCCCCAGTCACATTTTGAGTACCTTCCAACTTGTTGGTAGAAGAAAGTGGTAGAATTCTTCAATTTCTTCATCACTGGCTTTAGTGGTTGATGTGTAAATTTAAATAGTAGTATTAACTGTTCCTCCCTGTAGATATTATCCTTTTACAGACAACATTGTACTTCAAGATAGATCTTGAAATGTTCTTTTTGATGATGAATGTGATTACATTCCTCTTTAATTTGTCATTCTTTGCATAGTAAACTATGTGGTTGTCAGAATCAAAATGGCCCAAAACAGTCCATTTCAGCTCACTAATGCCTGTTGTTGTTATGTGTTGGGGAGTTGATTCCAACTCAGCAATCCTGTAAATCTTTACAGGATCAGAAAGCCTCATGTTTCTCCCACAAAACAGCTGGTAGTTTTGAAATGCTGACTGTGAGGTTAGCAGCCCAATTCGTAACCACTAAGCTACCAGAGCTCCTTTCCCTAATGCCTAGGGTATCAATTTTCACGTGTTCCATTTTATTTTTGAAAACTTTCAATTTTCCTGGATTCAAACTTCGTACATTCCATTTCCGGATTATTAATAGATGTTTACAGCTGTTTCTCCCATTTTGCATTGTGCCTTTTCAGCAAATGTAGGTCCTGAGAGTTTTTCTCCATTTGCATCATCGTGGTCAGCTCTACTTTGAGTAGACAGCTCTTCCGTAGTTGCATTTTGAGTGCCTTCCAACCTGTAGGGCTCACCTTCTGGCACTATATCTGGCAATATTCTGGTGTTCTTCATCATGTTTCAGTATTCACTAATCTGGTGCTCACAGTGTTCTACTGCTATTCATAAGGTTTTCAGTGACTAAATATTAGGAAGTAGTCTGTCTCTCCTTCCCAGTCTGTCTTTGTCTGAAAGCTCAGCTGAAACTCATCCACTATGGGTGATCCTACTGGTGTTTAAAATACTCAAGGCATAGTTTCCTAAATTATAGCAGCACACAAGCCACACCAGTACGACAAAAAGACAGATGTGTGGTGGATTTTTTTTTTAATAGTATGATTGTATAAATTGCATTTTAGGTTTCCAGACATTCACTCATCCTCTAAATTTCTATCAATTATTAATTAATTATACAGGTCTTAGGGATTGAACTAAAGGTGAAAAAAAAAAACTGAGTGGTCCTTCTTTCAAGGACCTCAAACTTTCTTAAAGACAAATATGATAAATACTATACAACATGATATGCTATGTCTGGGCAATGGAACATAGGTAGCAGAAAATGATGTAGTTTCTTTCAGAAGTGGTGATGGATTCCAGAGGAGGTGAATATTGATTGGATATTGAATGATGGCTAGTTGTTTATAAAGAGAAAAGATTGGAGGAAAACACATAAAGGGAAAAAGCCTGATAACCTGAAGGGGACAATTTTAAATGAACAAAGAGATGTACAAGGTAGGTTAAAAGGTAGGGTGGGTTCATTAAATGTCATGTTTTGAGTTTGAGAATTTTGTTTAGCACAATCCATCATGATTTTTTTTTTTTTTTTTTTTAAACCCATCCAAGCTCTGGTAGCATAGTGGTTACGAATCAGGCTGCAAACCACAAGGTCAGCAGTTTGAAACTACCAACTGTTTCATGGGAGAAAGATGAGGCTTTCTGCTCTTGTAAAGATTTACAGCCTTGAAACCCTGTACAGGGTCACTATGAGTTGGAACCGATTCCAACCAAAGCTTTATTAGCAGAAAGCCAGGAGTCTGGAGGATGGAGAGAATAGTCTTTCAAGACAGTCTTGTCCATTATGAAAACTGGGCATATTATATAGGGTAAGTTATATTTGGATGTACATTTAATCTATTTTAACATCAAGATAGCATCTTTCAGGGAATAGGGAACAATCAGGCAATAATCCTTCTCAAACATTCCATCCTTCAGGAAAAAGGAACAATCAGGCAATGATCCTTCTCAAACATTCCATCTTTTAGGGTCCAGATTGCTTAGTTCCTGAGATAACTACCTGGGTGGGCTTAGGCATGTCCTGTTCTCCTTCTAGGACCATGAGGTCATCTTGGTTAATTTTTAAACTCACTTCCCCATTTGTAGAGTCATCTTTTATCAAGAAGCTGACTCAATTTTGTTTAGGTCAGTAGATCCATGCTATCATTCCCCACTCTTATTTCTAGATGTCATTTCTTTGAAATTTGTTTCAAATGAAAATAGTTACTTTGATCTTGGGCATTGTTCCTTGGAAAAAAAGAATTAAGCTTAGGTCATAAAAAACAGCGAGTTTTACAAAGGATGATATGACAAGGTAAGCATTGAATACAGCAACATATGAAAATTCCTATGACAATACAAACCCTGACCCCACTATTAATGTGTAGCCACACAGATTAGGTAAGCTAGATAACCAACTTTTGATATCTGCTTTCCTTTGCTGAATGTTAGAAATTGTTCCTTTAACACATTTCAGTTTTGGTCAATTAATTTAGAATTGTCTGAGAGATTAAAACACAGCCCTTTAAATTCTTCACATCCATGATTATGCCATAAGAGCCAGTCATATATAGCAGCCCTGTTTTCCAAAAGTGCTTCCCTGATCTGTCCTGGGGCATTGATTGCTTGGAAAGTTACCTTTAGAGCTTTGGCCATTGAACAGGCTAATCAACTGACGTCTACATTTAGGGCAATAACCATGGCAGGCAAGACATACAGAGACAAAGCTAAATATTCTGCATGGCTAAATGAAGGCTAAAGGTAATACAGAAACAGCTACAATCATATATTGACAGAGAACTTCCAGAGGTTCAACCCAGATTCAGAAAAGGCCGTGGAATGAGGATCTTGGCTGAAAGCAGAGAATATCAGAAAGATGTTTACTTGTGCTTTATTGACTATGCAAAGGCTTTCGATTGTGTGGATCATGACAAGCTATGGACAACATTGTGAAGTATTAGTATTCC
>NW_006408929.1:313192-315669 GCF_000296735.1 Chrysochloris asiatica | reverse complement strand
ATGGTACCTAACAAGAGCAACAAATAAAGGCAGATCAGTAGACAGTCAGCAGATTAACTTTCCAGGTTACTCGACTCTTCATTTCTTTTAAATACTGAATCCTAGGATAAAAGATGTTGAGTCTTCAAGGGAATTGAGGCATTGGCAGGTACATAATAAAAAACCTGATGCTCACAGGAGGAACCAGCTAGAAGGTAGTTTAACATGTCTGTTAGCATAGGACACTGTATCTATACAGTTTAGAATAATGTTTCTTAAGGATTTGCAATCAGTTGTACATCCGGAGAACAGCACACAATGAATGGACAATAGGGGTAACAGTTCTAAGCTGAATAGAGAACATGTCTCTCTTCTCATTACCACCCAATTATAGATGCCATCATAAGTGGTATTCTTTAAAATATGCTGAAATTGGGTGAAATTTCAAATTAACTCTAAAGGAGTACATACCCTACTAAACACAAGGTAAAGGTCTGTCCTATGTAAGTACCTCCCAAAAGACAAAAATCAGATACATTCATTACACTCTGAGCTAAATAGACCCAAATGTATTTATCCCATTGAAAGGGAATAATATCTTGTGAGAGTCCCATTGTAAAGAGCAGGAGATACATGTTAAGGGGCATCTTCTTATCTTTAGTTGGGTTTCTCCAGTTGCTTCTGATGTTCAGGTGGTCCTGTCTTATGGGTAAGACTTGATTCTGGTATGGTGTGTCCAGACTTTGAGTTCAGCTAACCTGACAGCTGACTGGGTGACTAGTAAGATTTCCCAGGGTCCAGTCCACCTTTCTTCTAACTGGTCTTCAGGTCCATCTCTCCACATTCTGAGCAGAACATGATCTACAGGTTGAAAGGGGTCAGGTTACAGTAAGCCTGGTAGATTCATTCAAAGAATTCAGAGGGGTCCTCAGTTGGCTTCAGCTCAACTGCCTGTACTATATTCAAGCTCTTTTGTTTAGGAACTCCCTCCGTCATGCTTCTTTAATCCAGGGAGGAAATGTAATCAGAATTATGATTTAATTAAAATTTAAAATTCAAAGAACATAGAGCACATGAGGACAGGATTTTACAGTTAGGAGACACTTGCCTAAGGGAAAGCAGTTAGAAACTTAATTCAATAATCTAAGCGAGAAATGATAAGGAACTGGGTCAGGGCAATAGGAGTGGAGGAAAAGCAACATTAAAGAGTTTGGAGAACTCAATCAGGCAAACATTAATTTGCAAAACTAGTAATCAAAATTGTTATCTCTGCTGATTTCTTCAATGAGATATTCCAAATGAGTTCCTATTTGTAATACTTGACATTCTTCATTAACCAGTTAAGCCAGAGTAATTCCAGCCAATCTTTTCAAATGTTCATTAGTTCATTTTCAAGTAAACTTGGCCATTATTTCTGTAAAATATTTTGTTTCTGTATTTTTCTGTTTACTCTTGTAAAGCATGTTTGCTTTTCTGGAATTCTGTGAGATTCAAGTTGCAGTTACAAAACTTCATCCAAGAGAAAGGCTGGAGCTATTTGTTGTTCTTAAGTGCCATCGAGTCAGTTCCGACCCACTTGTTGTTAAGTGTCATAGAGTCAATTCCGACCCGTCTCTGAGGAGCAGCTGGTGAGCTTGAACTCCCAACCTTGCAGTTCAAATGGCTTTGTCGTCTGGCGCATTAACCCACAGCGTCACACCAGGACTGGAGCCATTAGAGGATTTTTAAAAACGGTTGACTTCACACACAAGTGCATTTTTAGAGTGATGGAAATGAATTAATTGTATGATATTGTGGAGGTGAATACAGTATTCTAAGCAGTTGTTAAAACCCACAGAACTATAGACTTTCTTAGTGAATTTTACTGTATGTAAATTTTAAAGAAACCCAGTCTGCATGTTGAGAGAACCCAGGTTATAACAAATTAATTTAACTATTCTCTATGTGCATTGGAGTCCTGGTGTGGCACTGTGGACTAATGCATCAGACTGCAAAGTCATTTGAACTGCAACGTCAGTGGTTCAAGCTCACCAGCTGCTCCTTGGAAACCCTATACAGGGTCACTATGGGTCGGAATCGACTCGACTGCACTTAACAACAACAATACATGTATTACAAAAAGTAAGGAAGAAGGTGGGAGATTTAAAAGGAGCTGATCTAAAAACGTCAGAAACTAGTCATTCAACTGGCAAATGACAAGAAAGAACTATCAACAAATGCTGTACTCTAGTCAGTAAATGTGTTTCATACAGAACAATATGTTAATAGTTCTGAAACTTAAAAAATATTTGCACTATCCACGAACAAAAAGTAATTATACTATAGATAATGAGATCCTGATATATTTCAGTCAGAGAAAGAAATAACAAATTGAAAAATGCAAGAGAAAGTTTAGAATGATCTCCAGTACTGGAGAATGCAGTATAAACTTGTTTATTTAAATAAATATACAGTTGTAAAAATACAGAAATAAATATAGACAAGTATGTATACATGTC
>NW_006408929.1:310528-312327 GCF_000296735.1 Chrysochloris asiatica | reverse complement strand
AGATGTAATCCATACTGAAGGCTGTGCTCTTTGATCTTCATCAGTAAATATTTTAAGTCTTCTTCACTTTCAGCAAGCAAGGTTGTATCATTTGCATATGGCAGGTTGTTCATGAGTTTTCCTCCAATCCTGATGCCACATTTTTCTTCATATAATCCATTTTTCTTAGATTATTTGTTCAGCATACAGGTTAAATAAGTATGGTGAAAGAATACAACCCTGTCTCACACCTTTCTTAATTTTAAACCATTCAGTTTTTCCATGTTCTGTTTGAAGAACTAACTGCCTCTTGGTCCATGTACAGATTCCTCATGAGCACAATTAAGTGTTCCAGAATACTCAGACATCACAATGTTGTTCATAGCTTGTCATGATCCACACAATTGAAAGCCTTTGTGTAGTCAATAAAGCATAGGTAAACATCTTTTACCTTTGCATAATCAATAAATCCAGGAGCAATAGACACACCTAATGCTCAGATCTTGGTTCCTATATTGTTGTTGTTAAGTACCGTGGAGTCGGTTCCGACTCATAGTAACCCTGCACAGGGTTTCTGAGGCTGTAAATCTTTATGGGAGCAGAACTCCTCATCTTTCTCCCATGGAACTGCTGGTAGTTTTGAACTGCTGACCTTGCAGTTCACAGCCCGATTCGTAACCACTACGCTACCAGAGCTCCTTTATATATCATTCTCTAATAAAAGAAATCACAACTCACTGGAGAAGTAGCTGACTAATTCTGATGCAAAAATTATACAAGGTGAACCTGGATCATCTTGTTGTAGTATAACATAAGTAAGTGCTAAAGTAAAAGAGAGATTTTTAAAAAAATGTTTAGTGACATGTCAAAAGGACATGAGTCAATATGAAACAACTGGAATGCCAAAGTCAAAATAATTGGAGCAACTTAATTAATACTGTATGGAATTATAACCCAGAGGGTGTGGAAATATCCTTGAGTTAATAGTGATATACAAAACTAACTAAACATTGCAGAAAAATTTCAATTAGTAAATATAGAAGAAAAGAACGAAACAGAAATTAACTATCAGAAAATCATTATAGTAATTGCTGCAATTAAGATCCACTAATGAATGTTAACATTAGTGGGCACAACTGTAAGAAGAAACAGGATATTTGCATGACCTCAAATTATCTCCTCCAAATACTTAATAATTATTGGAGTGGTTTTACTAATGTTTGCAAGTTCATTAATAAACCTCTCTCGAGGAGGTGGAGCTAGTTTTACTATCCTTGAGAATGGGCTGGAAGGAGCAGATGGCTTCTAATGAATAAAATAAGGAAAAAGAGCAACAGTAATCAAAACATGGAAAGATTTGGTACACACCACCTTAATTAATTGATCAAAGTGAGGGACAGTTTACAAAATACATGACCAATAGTCTTCAAAGTTATCAAGAACCAAGAACATGAAAATCAAAGAAAGATCTAGAAATGATTTGAGTTAGATAAAATAAAGGGGACACAGCAAATCAATGCAATGGGGTATTGTAGATTGGAACCTGAGACAGAAAAAATACTATTGGGGGAAAATGATGAAATAATGAATCCTCTTGTCTAGTTAACAGTATTATGTTGTTGTTGTTAGGTGCTATCTACTCCGTTCTGACTCAAAGTTATTTTATGTACAACAGAAAGAAACACTGCCCAGTCCCGCACCATCATCACAATTGTTCTTAAGCTTGAGCCCATTGCTGCCGCCACTGTATTAATCCATCTCATTGGCGGTCTTCCTCTTTTTCATTGACCCTCCACTTTGCCTACTCCTTTTCCTGAGAC
>NW_006408929.1:308949-310058 GCF_000296735.1 Chrysochloris asiatica | reverse complement strand
GTGTAACCCATACTGAAGGCCGTGTTCTTTTATCATAATCAGTAAGTATTTTAAGTACTCTTCACTTTCAGCTAGCAAAGTTGCATCATCTGCATAAAGCAGGTTGTTAATGAGTCTTCATCCAATCATGGTGCCACGTTCTTCTTCATATAATCCAGCTTCTCTGATTATTTGCTAAAATTGAATAAGTATTGTTAAAGACTACAACCCTGGCATACACCACACCTTTCCTAATTTTAAACCATTTGGTATCCCCTTGTTCTGCATGAACAAGTGCCTCCTGGTCTATGTACAGTTTCCTCCGGAACACAATTTAGTAATTCAGAATACTAATTCAATGCAGTGTTATCCATAGCTTGTCATGACCCAAACAGTTAAAAGTCTGTGCATAACCAATATAGCACAGGTAAACATATTTCTAGTATTCTATGCTTTCATCCAAGATCTATTTGACATCAGCAAAGATATCCCTCATCTGAATCCAGTTTGGACCTCTGGCAGTTCCCAGTCAATGTACTGTTGCAGCCATTTTCAATTATTTTTAGCAAAATTTAATTTAAAATTAAATTATCTTTAGCAAAATCACAAAAATTTTATATGATATTGTCTGATGGTTTCCTCAGTCCATTGGGTCACCTCTCTTTGGCATAGGCATAAATATGGGTCTCTTCTAATCAGTTGGCCAGGTATCTGTTTTCCAAATATCTTGGAATACATGAGTGCTTCCACTACTTCATCAGTTTGTTGAAAGATTCCAATATGTAGTCTACTAGAGCCTTGTTCTTTGCCAGTGCCTTATTTCTACAGTACCATTGTCTTTTGATCAAATGCTACCTCTTGAGATGAATGATCATCATCCATTTCTTTTTGGCACAGTTATTCTGTGTATTCCTTCCATCTTATTTTGATGCTTTCTGCAACATGCAGTATTTTCCCTATTGTTTTTGTTTGTTATTAAGAGCCATCAAGGTGGTTCTGACTCACAGTAACCTTGTCTAAGGTGGATTTGAACCACCAACCTTGCAGTTTAAACTGATCTTGCAGGCCCATGAATTCTGCAGTGTCATACAAGGACTCCATTAGAATCCTTCAGTAACACATGTCAAGGA
>NW_006408929.1:304879-306844 GCF_000296735.1 Chrysochloris asiatica | reverse complement strand
CCCCTTCTTCCTAGTCTTTCTTAGTCTGGAAGCTTAGCTGTAACCTGTCCATCCTGGGTGATCATGTTGATAATTAAAACACTGGTGGTATAGCTTCAAGCATCACAGTAACATATGTGCTACCACAGTAAGACAAACTAACAGTTAAGTGGTGAAATGGTATTATTTACATTTTTTTTGAAAATGTTTCATTGCAAATACATTGTTAAACAACATAAAAGATGACTATATGTCTGGATCTCACCTGATGGAATACACAGGTGAGATGACTAAATCTGTGGCAAGAGAAGGTGGAGACGCTTCATATCATCAGCCATAACAAGGCCAGGTGCAAATTGTGGAACAGACCATCAATTGTTCATATGCAAGTTCAGGCAAAAGCTAAAGAAAATTAAAACAAGTCCACAAGACCCCACACACATATGACCTTTCAAATATGCCACCTGAATTTAGAGGTCATCTCAAGAACAGAGTTGATGCATTAGACACAAAAGTAAAAGAATTGTGAGATGATATCAAAAACATCATATAGGAAGAAAATAAATGCCACTAAGAAGACAAAAAAGAATGAAAAACCAAAATGAATGTCAGAAGAGACTCTGAACTTTGCTTTCCAGTGTAGAGATCCTAAAGAAAATGGGAGAAATGAGGCAGTGAGACAGCTTAACATAAAATTTCTAAGGGCAACCCAAGAAGACAAAGTCAAATATTATAATGATATGTGCAAAGATCTAGAGTTAGAAAATAAAATTGTAAGAACACACTCTGCATTTCTCAAGCTCAAAGAGTTGAGGAAAATTTCAAGCCTTAAATTGCAATACTGAAGGATTCTTTGATCAAAAAATTGAATTATGCAGAAAGCATCAAAAGAAGATGTAAAGAATACACAGAGTCACCATACAAAAAATAAATGGCCAATGTTCAACTATTTCAAGAGGTAGCATATGATCAAGAGCCAATGATACTGAAGGAATAAGTCCAATGTGAACTGAAGACATTGGCAGAGAACAAGTCTCCAGTAACTGATGGAATACAAATTGAAATCTTCAAAAAAACAAAAAACAAACAAACAAACAAAAACACTGATGCAGCACTGGAGGCACTTGCTCATCTATGCCAAGAAATTTGGACCAACAAATTGGCCATCTGATTGGAAAAGATCCATATTTGTGCCCATTTCAAAGAGAGGTGGTCCAACAAAATGACAATAACATTAATATCACATACAAGTAAAATTTTGTTAAAGATAATTCAAAAACTATCGCAATAGTACAATGAAAGGTATCTGCCAGAGGTTCATGCTGGATTCAGTCTAGAATTGGAAAAAGGGATATCATTGCTGCCATCAGATTGATCTTGGTTTAAAGTAGAGAATATCAGAAAGATATTTACCTGTACTCTATTGATTACACAAAGGATTTCGATTGTGTGGATCATGACAGGCTATGGATAACGTTGTGGAGAATGAGTATTCCAGAACACTTAATTGTGCTCATTAAGAAACTGTACAAAGATCAAGAGGCAGTTGTTTGAACAGAACTATGGGACACTCAGTGTTTTAAAATCTGGAGAAGGTGTTATATTCTTTCACCATACTTATTAAAAAGTTACGGTGTTGGAGAAGTATTCTCCAAGTAGTATTCAACTACTCCATAAGGTAGTATGGACTGCCAAAAGAACAAACCTTTTTTCGAAAAAATACAAGAGTCCTCCTTAGGAGTCAAGATAGCCAAACTTTGTCTCTCATGCTTCAGACATTTTATCACGAGATCCTAACTTCTGAAGAAGGACATCATGCTTGCAAAAGTAGAGGGACACCATAAAAGAGGCAGACCCCCAATGAGATGGATTGGTACAGGGCAGCAACAATAGGCTCAAGTGAATCTGCAATTGTGAGGGGTTTTGTTAGTTGTCCTTAAGGTTGCTATGGGTGCTGAGTGTGTCTTAATTTTTTTTTTTTTTTTT